>NC_057693.1:5012494-5072527 GCF_014466175.1 Vespula pensylvanica
ATCCGTGACCATCTTGATGACCGGTACGGCACGTGCTGCTGAGTACGCGAGCGAGACGGAAAAAGGACAAAAAGAAGAAGAAGAAGAAGGAGCAGGAGGAAGGAGGAAGGAGGAAGAAAAAAAATGAAAAGACTCTCCTCTTGGTACTTTTCATCGAATCACGACGATCCGGATAAACTCGATAACGGTGTTGTTCCATTAAATCCACTATGATATTTCTAATACGATTGACCTCCTAAGTATCTTTCTCTCTCTCTTTCTCTCTCTTTCTCTGTCTTTCTTTCGGATCAATACGGTGAATTGGATCTATCGATCGTATTCGTAACAGGCTATTAACTTTTCACGGAATGTTCTTCAACATTCCTTTATCGAACGAATCATTCCTTCCAACGAATCAACGAATCGTGAAGACGAGGTCAAGTTTAAGAGGATTCTTTCGAAGAAACGGTCTATCTGTCTTCATGACGAATGACTCCTTTCAACGATCGAATCGTATCCGATAGTAAATCTTGTCTATTACGATCTCACGTAGGACGCGTTTAACAGTTCCGACGTTATTATTATAATACTTTTATGTTTATATTTCGTGATTATGTTTAAGAAATCGATCGTCTTGAAGGAAGTCAACGATCTTTGGTAGACGGCCATTGACTCGCGCGAATATTAATTCTTTAAAACGCGTTCGCTCGCACACGTGCTTGTCTCTTTTTCTCTTTCCCTCTCTCTTTCTCTTTTTTTGGACGGACCCTTTAGAGGATGGTCACTTACGTCACTCGAGCACGTAATACAATAAATACGAAGATGTTACTCTGGTGCTTCTTAAAAGGAGAAAGAAATAAGGAACGAAAAAATACAGCGTGTCGATCTTGCGGCCTTGGTAATGTACAACATCGTTATTCTCTCTTTCTGTCGCTCATCTCACGATATTTATGTTACGTCGGTCAATCGATTTTATGATGTATATTATCTCTTTTTTCTTTCTTTTTTTTTTGTATCGAACACGTTTCGAAAATATCTTTCTTTAATGGTTAGGAGACCATTTCCAAGTTAAATTCAAAGACCTTCTTTCTGAGAAACTTCTATTCGCATAGATCCACTCTATGATTTCACGGCAAGCGGTGCGTTTATAATCTTACAGCATCGCGGAAGAGCGTGACAAATATCACTCGGCATACTCCGGTTCCGTAATAATTCGTAATCTCGATTGAAACGAACGAGATAACACCTTATTTCCTAGGACATCGACTTCAACCGGATTATCAGACCTTGACGACCTTAGGTCATTGTCTCGAGGAATTATTTGATCTCAAATATATTTGCATACCGTTGTTTATTCAAGAAAAAAAAAAATATATATATACACACGAAAAATACTATGGCAAGTTCTGACTTAACAATTTTTTATCGTCAAACGATAACTTCTCCAAATCGATACTTTCTCCAATTTCTAAACTGTCTCGAATACACGCGTTAATACTTACCTATAACGTTAACAAATCAATTCTCCGAAATATCTTATTGTCGATGAGCGACGGTGTCGCGTGATCGGAGAGACCATTATTTTCTCAAAGACGCATCGAATGTGACGCGTCCGTAAACTGTTGACTGAATTTCTTTTCTCCATTTTTTCTCCTCTTTTTCACGCATTCCACTAACGCGAGCGGTTGGTACCGTTAACGGGGAATTGCCATCCAAGGAGTTAAATTTATTACACGTACGGGTTATTGGACATTGAATCGCGACGCTTGGTTGGCTATATCTCTTTCTCTCTCTCTCTCTCTCTCTCTTCTCTTCTCTTCAAGAACATGCATGCGAACGCAAGGAAAAAAGAATAATAATAACGTAATAGCCGAGTCAACGAGTCAGGAAGGTATAGCCTCGTTTAAAGAGATCACGATTGATGGGTCGTTTGATCGTATCGATCGATTCACATCGATAAAGATCGCAATACTCTTCACGTAAATCGTTCACAAAGATTTTAATCGTGGCAAACGTTTACGAAATTATGTCATTTTACAGAGCGACTATTACTTTCCACCACGATCGACATGGTCAAGGGTAGCGCCACATCCAACGAAAAAACAAAATGGCAACTCGACGTGGAAGATCGGCAGCGCGATGCTGATAATCTCGGCGATGCTCGTCTTAATCGCGGTACTTGCGATCGCTGGACTTGCACTTTGGTTGGGTGGTAAGTTTTTCTTGGTATCGCTTTTGTTATTGTTATTTTTATCGAGCATTTTCTTTTTCTTTTCTTTTCTTTTTTTTTTTTCTTCTTTTTTAATGTCACGCGATCAACGTGACATATTATACGAAAGAAACGAAAATTAAAACCGTTCGTGTTTCAGCTTTGAGGAACGATTCCAAAAACGGTTAGTATCATTGTCAAAATAAGATCTGTTAGAAATCTGTTAGGAATTCAACAAGGATAAATGATTTTCTATTGATTTTCAGCGATCGTTGGATTCTATTGCAATTTCAGAGTAATTAAGGGAGAAAGGTATAATCCGATGTTGAAGTTGAACACGAGTATGGTGTTTCGAGATAAGGAAAGAAAGTACAAAAATATTGTAAGATATCAGAATTTTAATAAATACGAAGATAATACGTAAACTGGATTATGGATCAGTTAAGTACGAGATATTGTCGTTGTTCTTTCAGTTCGAATTATTGTTCAGGAGAAGCGTTTTGAGTCCAGCTTACAAGCAAACGATTATAGACAAATTTGAGAATGGTACTCTTAAGGTTTTCTTTAGGCTATACTTGGACAGAAGGAAGATACCGAGATCCATCACGAATATCGAGGATACGATCGAGGATATAATAGCGAAGGAAACTTATTCGTTGTCCTCTTTATTCAAGGATCTGGAATTAGATCTCGCCAGTATAAACGTCAAACGTAAGCAACGACATAGATAAATATTAACACATTTCTAATACGTCAACATTTTTATCGTTTATCACTCGATCGTTGTTATCGAAATCTTGCATTTGATTACGTAGGAATAAGTCAGGAGGTCACGACGAATCAGAAACAGACGAATCAGCAGAGAAACGCGATGATAACGAAAAATGGTCTCCTACGACCGAACAGAACGAGTCCTCTTATAACAGGCACTAAACCAAAGTCTAAACCAACGAAGATAGAATCTAGCGAACCTGAAATCGATTTCAATAATATTCCAACGATTCAAGGAACATACAAGGCGACGAAGATCAACGAAACTATGAAGAATTCAACTAAAGTAGATGTTAGGGTCGAGTCCAATGTTAAAAACGTTAGTAAGATTTCGCAGTTGGGCGAAGTTGTAAAAAGTACTGTTTCGAAGATCGAAGATACCACGAAATTAGAATTAACTTCTGCGCAACCAATTTCTACCACGACGAAGCAGAGAACAACGAGTAGGATCGGGACAACGACTGAGACCGTGGATCTTCAAAAGGAAGTTACGTTATCTTCCATCAAAGTATCGTCTACCACTCCAAACACAACCAGTGTGGTCTTGAAAGATTTTCACAAGCCAGATTTTGAAACGTCACCTTGGAAACCAATAGTTCCTGCATACGTTAACACTGAACTCAAATTATTGCCGGAAACTACGATATCGACAGGGATCAGTGGTATAGATTCGACTATCAAGAGTCCATCGTACGACATCCAGGACAAGGTCATTGACAGTACGAATTCAAAATTACCTAATCGAATTCCTGAAAGTTTAGATCCTTTGAATACGCGCATCGATGTACCGGGTATGAGCACACTGGACGAGGAAGATATCGATTTTCCGCACGACAGAATCGTACCCGAGGATATGGTGAATTTTAGGGTAAACGGTAAATTCAAGAACAAGATTCCAGGATTGATGGACGATGGTAACGTGTTTACAGCACCGACACCTGCGGCTGAAACTTTCAACAGACCGAGCATCGAAGTGTCTGGTCAATTACCATCCGAAACTTATGATCTACGATTGAGTACCTCTTCGGAATTAACAAAAACGGATGCTGCGAAACAACATTATTATCAGACGATCGACCAGGCTCAGAAAATAGAACTGGTGAACTCGACGAACGAGGCAAAGGAAAGTCCCTCGTCGACGACGAGTTCCGTAGCTTCCAAATGGAATCTTCAAACAACCAAATCTAAGCCTTCCTTGGAAGAGGAATCGGATGGTGTATCTGGAATCGGTATCGCTGAACCTGTTCCCGACGTAGAAGAAAATCTTGAAACGAGAAGTCGATTCACTGGGATCGAGGCACTCGACAAAGAACAAAACGACGCTTTACGCGACAGAAAGGTCGATCAGAGACCGATTTACACGAGCTACCGAAGTCCCGATCTAAGTGATAGCGCAGTTAGGCCTAGCCTCATAGAAAATCCTGGAACTTTAAAACCCTTTCGACATACCATTCCTGTTGACAAGATTACATCGGCAATTGCTTCGGAAGATGATAACGAAAGACTTCCATTGATATTGCCCAATCAGGATACTAAAGTCTCATCGATCGTTAATACCAACGATAACAAACATATCGAGAAGGCAGAGCTAAAGGATAAGTGGATAACGTCAATGAATATCAAAGAAGCTACCGAAATGATTAACGCTGATCGAGAAAGTCCAAGTTCAGAGTCGTCTGTTAAAATCGCAAAAATTGAATTGGTCGAACCAACGAAACCAACGAAATCGAATGGCGGAGAAATGATAGATGACGAGAAGGTTCTTAAACTAGGTACGACCGAAATTTATTCGGAGATGTTACATCCACCTTACAACAATGGACAAAAATTGATCATGAAAGACGAAGAAAGTAAAGAAGTTATACCGGAGAGGCTAACGTCAAATGTTTCGAGAAATTCTACCTTCATCGAAGTGGACACTGTGCAACATGTACCTAACCAAACGGACGAAGAAAGTACGAATGATTTTGAAAATGAAAATCCAGCGAATAGAGGAGAAAATGTTTCGGGTAACGCTCACTTGACTACTACATCGGGTACACGTAAAAAAATCTACAATGACACGTTGAAAGCCTACGTCGTTGAAAATTTGGTGACTTTAGCACCTGCTAAAAGCAACACTGGAGTTGGCAGGCCTATCAGGCCAAGACCTAAAATTGATAATGAGAAAACCATGAAAACTTCAGAAAAAACGTTCGCAAACAAAAATCCCGTGGAACGACTAGACGAAACAGCGTTACTGGAGCAATTGTTTGGCCTCCAAGGTTTAGAAAGAGACAACAACAAACGTAATTCCAATCTTTCGAACGGAGATCTCGTCGATGGTAACGAATCGAATAATGGAACAAATTTTCCCGATAAGAAAAATACTCACATCGAACAGATCGTCGAGGTTGTAACTTCAGTTAGTACCAAAATATCGTCCAAACAAAATCCTGATCGAGTTGTCCTCAGATTCGTCGTAACCAATTCAACTTCTCCTCCTATAATTCATTCCGACTCTAATACGAAATCTGAGAAACTCTCGTTAGAAAACACGGAAGAAAAACGTTCGTTCAAGGAAGAAAATCTAAACGCCGATCCGATAACGATACAAACTTCCGATAGAAAAATTTCGACGTTAGAAGAGGATCGATTTCTTCTGGATAAATTGAAACAACTGGCGGAAGTGAGAACCCATGACAAACCTAACGTGAAGATTCTTAAAAATTCATCGAACGTTTCTCTAGAGAATCCGGATTCTGAAATTAAAGAGGGATCGCCGTCGGATGATCAAAGACTCTTACAAAATTTTGATGAATTGAAAAAGATCGCGGACGTAGCAATGGGAAACGAAACGTTGAAAAACGGCAGTGCCCTGTTCACGTTGAGTCGGGACGGCGTAAGGATTCTCACCAAGATAATGAACAAGGTCGACGATGGTTTAAATCGTCAAGTGAATCTAACGAGCGAAGAAAATCCTGAATTCATGCCTGGTAATAACTGATAGAAACTATTCTGGATTATTTCAAAAGATCGCTCCTGGATCATCCGAATCATTGACGAAGATCGTATATTTTTCACAGATAACTGTCAAGGCTTCCAGTGCAACGACGGCAAATGTTTGCCATCCAGTGCGAGATGCAATATGCTTGGCGAATGTCCGAATTCGGAAGACGAGGCCAGCTGTACCTGCGCGGATTTTTTGAAGGCACAACTTCTACATCAAAAGATATGCGATGGTACAGCGGACTGTTGGGATTATTCCGACGAAAAAGATTGTGGTGATTAGAGCTAATCGATATCCTCTCAAAATAATCATTGCATTCGCCTAAAAAAGACTTAAAAAACTGTCTCATTTCCGTGTTGACAGATTGGTGTGTCGAGGGTCAGTTCGTTTGCGGTAACAGCAGGTACTGTGTGGATCAGAGCAAGGTTTGCGATGGTTTCCGAGACTGTCCTACTGGAGAGGATGAAAAGAAATGTGCTGCACTGATCGAGGAATACGTTGAGGATAATAAAAAAGTTAGTGACGGGTTAAATGATAAAAGCATTATTTTGGGAAGTAAAAATGAAAGGGACGACGTCTTCGTCAAGTCGGAAGATTATTCGTACGATTCGGAAACCAATCGAGATGTCCCGTTCGATCAAGAAGCAGTGGAATCCACCTTATCGAAAACAACCGCCCTTCCTGGTTCCTTTGACTTCCCATTGAGCAGAGAAACTTATGGGTCTGTCGTAGAAACGACTATTTTACCGGACGAACCTACGAACTCTCCGAATCTCGTATCAGGAAGAGAAATATCTTTGAATTTGAGAAACGGTCTCGTTGACGGAACGTCTTTTCACGCGAAAGAAGATTCTCTGATTACCTCCACGCAAGGATTTAGAAAAGAATTGAATGGTTACAACGACAAGGGTTACTTAAATATTAGAAAGAATGGAAAGTGGGGGAAACTTTGTATAAATTCGACGAACAATTTTCGTCAGGAAAAACAGACTACCTGGAGCATCGAGGATCTTGGTAGAGCAGTTTGCAAAGCAATCACGTATCAGTAAGTTACTTGTTTATTACTCGTTTATTTTCTTTTTTTTTTTTTTTAACACGAAAACATTAAAAAAGAAACAACGAAATTTTTCTATCTTATCAGAGATTACGAGAGAGTCGAGAAAGTCCTGGATGAAAATCCATCGTCCGGCAATTCTTATTACGTACTGTCATTTAACGAAAAACCGTCCGACAAAACCGTGTTGACCTTCAAACCGTCCAACTGTCCGAGCGGCGAAGTTCTCAAGGTCAAGTGCAAGAACCTCGAATGTGGAATAAGGACACAGGCTCCGTCGCAAGCCAGGTATATCCATTGAACCAGTTTTTCGATAATTATATACCAAAAGAAGAGAAATACCTACGTGTACATCGATCGTTAAATTCGATATACGTGTTGTACAAAAATCGAATTCTATGAACCAACTGGATTCACTGAAGCAGATTGCACGTTTCTCGACGTTCCAGGATCGTCGGGGGCGGCAGTTCATCGGCAGGAAGCTGGCCGTGGCAAGTAGCTCTCTACAAGGAAGGTGATTATCAATGCGGAGGAGCTCTTATCAATGACAAATGGATTCTCTCTGCAGCCCACTGCTTTTATCGGTAAGCCTTGACAATTTCTCCTTACCTATCGTGATTTGTTGACCAATCGGGAACCAAAGTGCTTGCTACATTTTTCAACGAGATAATAAAATGGATAAGTTTGAAGCGTTTCGTATTTATTCAGGCTCTTATAAAAGCAAGCAATGTCTTAGAACGATAAAAGAAAAAAGAAAGAAAGAAAGAAGGAAGGAAAGAAAGAAAGAAATAACGATACGAACGATGAACTGAGAGAAGAAATAATTTCTCTCTCTCTCTCTCTCTCTCTCTCTCTCTTCGAATCAACGCAAAAATTATATATTATTTTAGCGCTCTCGACGAATATTGGGTTGCGAGAATAGGTGCTACGAGAAGAGGAAGTTTTCCAAGTCCGCACGAGCAACTTTTACGGTTGGATCACATCGTCCTTCATCCGGATTACATCGACAACGGATTCATAAACGACATAGCTCTTCTCAGACTCGAAAGATCGGTTACGTTCAGTGATTACGTGAGACCGGTATGTCTTCCACAGAACGAACCAAAAAGTGGGACCACTTGCACTGTCACTGGTTGGGGACAATTGTTTGAGATCGGTAGAATATTTCGTACGTACTCATAATCTCATATCTATACGTATAAATGCAAGTCTTTACAACGATATATATATATATATATATATATATATATATATATACACATTTTTTGTTCAACAGCTGATACTTTGCAAGAAGTTCAATTACCTTTGATATCAACGGAGGAATGTCGAAGAAAAACAATCTTCTTACCATTGTACAGAATCACATCGGGAATGCTTTGTGCTGGATTAAAAGATGGCGGACGGGATGCGTGTTTGGGTGACAGTGGTGGTCCTCTGGTTTGTTCAGGATCGGACAATAAATATACCATTCATGGTAACATCTCAATACTTCCTTACGCGCAACCCAATGATATCTTATAAGAATTCTAAGATGACTTCGTTTTATTTATTTAGGTATCACGTCAAACGGGTATGGTTGTGCCAGACCCGGAAGGCCTGGCGTTTATACGAAAGTCCACCATTATCTATCGTACATCGAACGTATTATCACTTCGAAAAACGACGTACCATCCTCGATAGCCTCTTGTAAAGGACACAGATGTCCTTTGGGCGAATGCTTACCTAAATCCCGAGTGTGCAATGGATTCCTCGAATGTTCCGATGGCAGCGACGAACGTGATTGCACGACGACTTTCCGATAAAAAGACTGACGATACTTATATAATTTTAGAATTCCCATAGATCCTTTGCCGATTCGATTTCGTCATTTTACGAATCGATAAGATCGTTGTTCAAACGACAAGATCGATCGATGTATCCGGGTGAAAATGCAAAACGTATTTTTTCGTATTCACTCGACGAAACGATTCAGTTTGAGTAAATGCAAATTTTTTTGTCTTACTTCTTTTTCTTTCTTTTTTTTTTTTTTTTTTTTTTTTTTTTAATGTAAAAATATAACAAAAAACTAAGCTTGAACTTTTCGATATAAAGAGAGAGAGAGAGAGAAGAAAAAACTTCTACTTATGAATTTCTTTTTTTTTTTTTACTTCTCATCGATTTCTCCATTAAATACGATTGCATTTAATCAAACGACTGAAAGTCGAGAGACTCGACGCGATTATTCTCGTCTCTTTTCTTTCAGGAAGATAATCGATCGAAGAGAAGAACTTTCGTATTTCTAGACTAATTAAGAAAGTTTAGAGATAACGTAGAGTCGTCGTCATCGAATCGATCTTATATTGATCAGACATTTGAATTAGTGACACTCGTTAAAAATCATGAAGTCACGTTATTCGAATGTTCCAGTCTCTAAGATAGTTTTTTGAATATTTAGATTTTGTATATATCGTATGTAGAAAGAGAGAGAGAGAGAGAGAGAGAGAGAGAAAATGATGTCTGTAAGGAATTAAAATAATATCAAATAGTAATGATGATGATAATAATAATAATAAAAAACACAACATAAAGACCACACAGACGAATAAATGTTTTCTACAAAAGTCCTATTTTGATCAGACTTTTATTGCGATAAAACAGCGAAAAATTTTGCGAGCATTTACCTGAAAGAATATGCGAGAAAGAGTATCGAAGGTACTCGCGATAATATATCCGATCGATTTGGATAAGATATTTAAAGCAGAAATGCACTGCGTTTTTGCATATGTAAATTTTTAAATATTATAAGAGAGTTCACAAGAGATAGCGCGGATGTGTTCTTTGATTTCTTTCGTACTCTTACAATTATTAACGTAGAAGAAATACGTAAAGTCACGACGTTTCAACGACGATCCGATATAATTCTCTTTTCTTCTTCTTCTTTTTTTTTTTTTTTTTTTATTATTATTATTATTATTATTAAAATGCCGAGCTAAGTAACAAACGACATTAAAGTAAAACCGTCCATCCTGTTAAAAACAAAATGATTAAAATTTGCCGTATTAAAAAGTATCGTTTTGAACGTACGATTCATTAAGCAAAAATAATTTTAATAGCGTTATATGCTCCGTTCTTTTCTTTTCTTTCTTTTTTTTTTTTTTTGTTTCTTCTTCATATTATTATTATTCTTCTTATTCTTATTCTTTTTAATAATCAATAAAACATCAACCGCAACGCGACTTAGGCGACGAATACCGAGATGTGAAGAGAAAAATTTGAGAAATATCCAAGGGAACGAGATACTTTGAAAAAAGTACTCATGTCCGATGGTCGGCAGAAATATCTCTTCGCAAATCTAAACACTGAAACCGATGGTTGTCATCTAAACTATATTACGCTTAGACAACTAATGACTAACTTACACTTACGATTAGTATATTATACCGATTGGTAAAAATCACAATGCAATTTGTGTCACGATAAACAGCACATTTTTGGAATTAAAATTCGAGTTAACTATTCTTTTGCTCTCTGCTTAAGACAATTCTTCTTCTCCTTCTTCTTCTTCTTCTTATTCTTCTTCTTCTTCTTCTTCTTCGGGACCGAACGAACCACATCCACAACGAGATTTTTTTCAACCAACGCGTCATAACATATTTACAAAGTTATCCGAGGAAGCGTTAAATTAAATTTGAAAAATAGTTTATCCAGACGCGTAATAATTATCTTTTTTCCTTTTTTTCGTTTCTTCTCATTTCTCTTCTTTTTTTTTTTCTTTTTTTCGTTCCGATTTTCGAACGAATATGTAGAAAACGTAAGGAGAGTATAATATACGCTCGAAGGAAGAACATGCCAAGCCGGTGCTAAACGAAAACTCTCTTTCGATGGCCTTGGAAAAATGTAAAAGGTGTAATATGCCAACTTGGTATCAACTATTTCAATATGGCGCTGTTATGAAAAGCGAGGCACGGGCTTCGCAATTCTAGTTATTTTTAATACTGGCAAATATTTCTAGCGCGCGAAAAACTCACTCCTAATGATCGATAGTAACAATTCCACGGCTAATAAATATTCGAACTTTGGACGTTCGGTCTGGACAAAAGTTCGATTACCATCATATAAAATTGTGTAAATGTATAAAAGTGCGGATCGAATATTGCTACAACTTTTGTCCACACCGTACTTGAATTCATCCCGAGCATTACTACCACGTTTCGTCATCGTCGTCGTCTGTACGTTTTCGTGTCTCGATTCCAATTCCGTTAATTGGTTGCATTCTTCTCTCCTTTCTTTTATTCCTCAACATTTCCATCAAGTTTCGAATAATGATTTGATTTTCGACGATAGCCTGGAAATTCCAATAAAAATTCAAGTCTTTCGTCGGGACGAAATTTTTTTTCTTCCTTTTCTATTTTTTCGTTCTTTTATTCTTTTTCATTTTTTTTTTTTCTTTTTCTCTTCAAAGAACGCGACTGCGCAGCTCCTTTCGTTTCATCGTTTAATTACTTTTTCTTTCATTTTTCTTCTCCTTTTTTCTCTTCTTTTTATTTTTCTTCTTCTTAAATGAGAATCTATCTATCACCTAATCTCTCTCTCGCGTGTCTCGAAAGGAAGAAAGAAAGGATCGATCCTACGTAGGACTTAAATCAATTCGTAGCGCACCTTTGCGAGCCCTCGATCGTAGCTCGACACACTCTCACCTCGATGATACCTTATTCGAGAAGACAATAAATAATAATAAATTGATGATTTCCTTAACGATGATACCTCTAATGAATCGTACTGTTAGAAAGATATTTAGGCTACGATTAGTAGAGTTATTAGGGATCTTAGCCGAGTGAATCGACGGCGATTGTGCTGAGGCCCTTCGGACTGATGGTCGTCTTAAATTGTTCCGGAACAGGATACTCCGTCTGAAAATAAATCGATAAAATGATGTAAGTAAAGCGTAATTAAGAAAACATATTCTCCGTTAATGACGATCCTTACGTAATCTCCATTCCCTTTCGGTACCATGACATTCATTTCGCTAGATTTGCTTGTTATGAGCTCGACGTCCAATGATTCCGAATTGAGATACATTTGACAGCCGTCCGTCTTGTCGATCGAAATAGTTGGCACCTTTCCGAGTACCTGCGTAAAAAGGAAAAAAAGGAAATTAAATAAATCGAATGAAAGATACGAAAAAGAAAAAAAAACGAAATGATACAATGTTCGAAATGAACAACTCGTCGGTCCATCGTTTCGTATGAATTCGATCATAGAACAAAATCATAGAACAAAAGCAAAACGCTTCTGGCGTCTATTTATTCGGTTCCTGTCATACTTTAGGATCTGACATGAGTGTAAATATCTAATATTCAATATAATCTCGTGGAACACGGTCTCCAACAATAGAACGTGGTCAAGTTCAATGTCACGAGCATTATCGACATCAAGATGCGGTGGCAGCCTGGTGAGTATTAAACGGAGGCGATTAAAAAAGAAGAAAAAACGAACGTAGAAACTTAACCTACGGGACATTCGCACTTTCATCAAGGTGGAAATCTGGAACCTGTGAGAATAATTTGCGAGACCAATTGGAGACAATGTATGCAAGCCATCTTGAGATACGTATGGACGGAAATTGTGACAGACGTGGTCGATTGTTTAACTACGGAATCAACATTGTGGAGGGTAGGATGATAATTCCAATGTTATTCAATAATTCGATAAGATATCTGTTTTGGAATCGTCGATCGAATAATCGGAAAATCAAATTTAATATTTTGATATCACATTTTGATTCAACATTTTGTTCAACGTCTTTAAAGATCATTGCCATCTGCATTATTTGCATAATGCTACTACGTATATTCTACGTCAAAAGAAAATGGGTAAACAGGCCTACTCCTAGCAAATACATTCTCAGTAGAGTCGGTTGTAAGGTCGACGACCTGGAATTGAAAATCAATATACTAACTTACAAGCTACAGTACGGAACATGGCCGCTTCCTCACCAAATTCAAAATTCCACGTTAAAAAAACAACTTCGTAATCTCAGACTGACGTTGTCAACTTCGAACGATCGTAAAGAATGGATCAAGCATATACTGCTCAGGTAAAAAGTCGTCTAATCGAACGACCTAGGAATTTATCCTTTCTTTTTTCCTTTTTTTTTTTTTTTCTTTTATTTTTCAATTAATACTCCCCGTATGTATTCAGTTCGACGTCCAACGCTTATCTGTCAGCTTCCAAATTGGACTCTATCTCCGTGCATCGTATGAACAAATCATTTGACGCGAAAACAGGATACTTTCTACCCGGAAAGCAACAAAACGCTTATCCAACCGATCAAAGCGATATAAAATCTTGGAAAACTAGCAGTGTCGAATCTATAAAGTAAGTCGAAAGGAATGATCGAATGGCAAATAGTGTAAAAAGAGAATGTACTATAGAAAAACTAATCCGGAGGGTGTCCATCGACGTGGACTTTCAAAGAGTGAAAATCTAGGAGAGTCACGTAGCGTTACGAGGCAACTTTCGTTGTTGCCACGGAAGGACAGCGATTATTTCTGGAAGAAGACACGAAAGCAAAAACGTCCGAGAGTTTCTATGTCACGATCGAAAATCACTGCTTGCGACAAATACACCGAGAGCATCGTGGAGTGCAAAAGATTTTTAAAAGAGCTTAAGGAGAGTAACAAGAAGCTGGAACTCAACTGCAGTTCCTCGGCCATCACCAATGACTCTTCCTCGTTTCAAGAATCTTGGACCGACGAAAAGGTAATTTCTATTCTATGAAATCAAATAATAATTTATATGAGACGAGCAGATAATAATCGTATTATTTCTGCTGACGTTACATTCTGTTTGTTAAAGTCATCTTTGCACGCTCAAACAACAGATGCGAGGAATGCAAGCAGGAGATGCGAAATCATCGGAGAAGTAAAAGGAACGCTCGTGAAAGTAGAACGCGAGAAAAAGGATCTGAATGTGTTCATGGATATATCTAACGGTTTACAAATTGACAGGATCAAGAGCAACGGTTTGCTATCTTCGTTAAATTCAAGCATTCACGATGATTTATCGAATAACTTAACGATGGACGAGCCGACGTGTATCCTTTCTCAAAATAATAACGTCATAGAAATGTCCCAGATACGATTGTATCAGATCAAACGGAAATTGGAAAGTCTCGATAACGTTTTACGAGCATACAGCATGTTAGACTCTTGCGTTACGAGAAATGTCGAACGATCGAAGGAAAAAAACAACGAGATCCAAGCGATTTATCAAAACCTCGTCGATACTCTCGACGCGATAAAACTAGGGATCGAGAATATCAACAAAACGAAGAGAAATAAAATTTCTTTCGAGATCAACGCTAAGGAATACAGCGACAAGATGTTGCAAACGACTAGCAGCGATTACGAATTATTTGAAAGTATCGATTCCGAGGGAAATTCCTCGATTTCCATGAAAAGTTATACCGAACGATTGATCGAGCATCCGTTAGACTCGGCGATCGTTGATAAGAATCAACGAAGCGAGAAACGATCGATTAAAACCGACGCAACGTTCGCGTTATCTCGATCCAATCACGTCATAATACTGGATCAAGAGTCTCTTCTAAACGATTTCCAAAGGCAGGATAAGAAAGAATTATCAGGCTTTCCCAATTCGTTGGAAATCGACGAGGATCCATCGATCATTTCTACGAACTCCAGTCAATTGGAAATATCGAAAGACAGCGACTTGGAAAACGAGTCAACTGCGATGTTAATTCGGGAAGCTTTACAATGCAAGAAAGAACTTTTGTCGCGTGTCAAGTTGCACAAGTTCTATTCGAATGTCGAGGTCAGGAAAGAAAGAGAAGAAACTACGGAGAACTTCAAGGACGTTGATGCTGCTTGGCTGGACACGGAGAAAAGTTTCCAGTCAAAGTTGTTGGACATCATTACCGAAGAATCTACCAGTAGTTGTACCGACAAAACTAGTAGAACTTATATATTTCTTCAGATGAAGCAATCGAGCGAAATGTCCGACGGTTCCTCGTCATCGTCGAACATGGAGATAGACGATGAAAAGCAAGAGAATGACAATACGAAGAACGGAAAGATTACGTCAGAGACGTGTAACTCGTCGAAGGAAGCTTTACCCATTGTCTCTTCCCAATACTTCAGTTTCAACGATCTCTCGATCCTTCCGAAACAGCAAAATATTCCTTTCCGAAAACTTCCGAACGATTCTAAATCGTCTTTAGCTAAGAAAGATAAGTCGATAAAAAGTACAAATTCGTTACAGGGTAAAAGACCGTACAGGGAAGTCGCGACTTGGGACGACGACGATATAGATGACGATCGAAAAAGGCATTGTCATCGTGACGACGAAGAAAAAAATCGTTTAATATCTTCCAAGCGATTACGTAAAGCTAGAAGCGTGCCTGAATCTTTTCGTAAAAAAGGAACTAACAACGTTCGAAGAAATATCAACGAGGTTACGTTGAAAACCATGAGAAACATAAATTCTATGGAATGGTTTGGGGATACAGGAAACGAAGACGAAGATACTATTCTTCGAAAGAACGAAAACGAAGGAATTATCTCATTTGGAACGGACGATTTATTGTCTTGGAATCGAATTACCGACTCGTCTAGCGGCGGAAGTATAAAATATCAATTTACGATCGATAACGGAAGCATGACAAACTTTTTCTCATCCAAAGACTCGAATTTAGAAATATGTAACAAGTATTCGTCGAACAAGGAAAAAGATGAGACTGTCTACAATCAGGATTTATCGTTAAGAAGACGTCCGGGTATGCTTTCGTTCGCTCAATTAAAAATGAACACTTTACTGACCGATGAGAACGATATATTCAAGAATCCATACTTCCTCGGTGAAAAGACCCTGTCAGAAGCAACGTGTGGCGAGACCATCGAATTGAATCTAATTCCGATATCAGTGTCGATCGACTCGCACGAATCTAATCTTCTCGCAGTAACCCGCAGCAAAATTTTCGACGACTTGAACAAAGTCTCTTCCACATTGCGAATCTCTTATAATAATGATCTAGAAACTGGTAACGTCACCGAGATCATCGAGAACGATGAGAACGATGAACCTGACAAAAAGGAAATCCAAAAGATTCCGGATAATGGGAAAAGTATAGTTTATATTTCCGATCGTGCGATGGAACTCGCCGATCGCAATAACGACGAAAGAAAAAAAGTTCAAAGAAAGTGGCTTTTCAATGAGACGAAGCGATCGAATAACGTAACGAGCTCTCGATCGAACGTGATCACACAAAAAAGTAGCTCGTACTTCACGGGCGATACTTCGAGTTCCATGAGCAAGATAGATTTTGAATCTTGCCGGATATCCAAGAGTAATATCAGCATGAATTCTTCTTTCAAAGAAATAAACATTCAAAATGATATATTGGAATCGTGCATAGACTCGTGCATCAATTTATTAAGGAAAGTAGAAACGGATAAAAATGAATCGTTGCAATCGATAGATGTAACGTCGAGCGAATGCGCTTCCAACGACAATGAGACAAGTAACAAAACATCTGTTTCGTACATCGAAGCGAACGATTGCAAATCGACTAATGAAATTTTCGTGCAAAAAGAATCGAACGTGAAACAATTGAAAAATAAATCCGAGGGATTCATATTCGATGGAAGCATCCAGTACAAGAAACCACCTGTTGACGAGCAAAGCGTAAAGAGAAATTCGCGTGCGATTAATTCGAATTGGGCCAAATATAAAAAATCAAGCATCGATACGAAATCGAAAGATTCGATAAAGGTAGAACGTGGGACGTATTCGAAGAGAAACCTAACGAGTAATAATTCTCAGCTTAAAATAAAAAGTGATTTAAGTATAATCGATGGCAAAGATAACGCACCAAACGCTACAAGATCTTACACGAGGCCGAACAGTTGCAATCTATCTCAAGAAAGATCTCGACCTTGCGCGAGTTCTTGTAAAAATGATTTTTCGTCTCGCTCTGCCGTTTTCTCGCAATGCGATGATCGAAGATCGACGAAGGAGGAAGCGAAGAAAGACAAAGCTAAATTCGACAAAACGGAAACGCATTCTAATCACGCGCTGTCGACTCCGAAGTCATTTTCGAAATCTTGCATACCCATATTGAAAAGTCGATTGGATGCACGAAGAATGGAACATATATGTCGGCCGAAAAGTCCGATGAGGGGACCCTTAACGATGACTGGATTATATCGGGATAAAATAAATAATAACGATGAGAACGTCAACGAAGTCAACGTGATTCCGACGGAAGGTACTTCTATGAATAAAAAAGAATTGCAGCAACATCTGGATAACAGTAAAACGTTCGAGACGAGATTTAAAACGGGATCATCCAAAGAAAGTACGAACGTCATCGATGAAAATTGTAGCAATAACGCGTCTCGCGAACGGACGATAATATACGTGAATATAATTAATCATCACGATCACAATGTGACGAGAATATTGGATCCTGAAAAATTTCTCGAGTATACGAGAAAAGAAGTACTCGTTGCGCAAAACGTAAATGAGCTGGACGCAAAATTAGAGAACAATGCGTCATCATCTTCCGTAATAATGTCGCAGGAAAAAGATACCTTGCCGAAACTCGTAACCATCGTGTCCTCCGTCACGAACGAGGCCGATAACGACGAAAACGATTCCAACGGTACGTCCAGTCGGCATGTATTCACAGGTACATTAAAAAATTTCTGGTTTGTTACCATTCACCAAAAGGAAATGGAAGTTTCGGTGAAGCCGTCCGTTACGGACACGAGCACGTCGATGTCCGACTTTTTAAAAATCAGCGAAACAATGCCGTTGCACGAGCATCAAATATTTGGAATGCCAAAGGAATTAAGCAACGAGGAGTATTCTTACTTGTTCGAAATTCTTACCCGGAAACAAAATCTCGGCCATTTAAAGGAGATTGAAAACTTGTGCCAGAGACTTAGGCTAGGAAACAAAAATTTAGAGTGATCTTACCGTCGATCGGCTTAGGCATTAACTTTTCTTTTTTTGTAAACGCAAACCTGTCGGATCCTTGGATACGATGTTGTCTTTTATCATATACTTCTCTATATATTTTCATTGTATATATGTACTCTTTGAGAAGAAATACACTTCTTTTTATATGCTTTAATATCTCTTAACATCTATAATCGTGTAAGAAAATTGTTAATAACGCACTTGCATCTGTACGCTTTGGCAGTTGACGAACTCGATACTCGATACGACCGAGTCGAATACAACCGATGATTTGCGGCAAGAATCCATCACGATGGAATTTACTTTTCCTTTGACGACCATGGTACTGTCCTGGCAACGGAACATGTAGACAACGTTGTTCATCTCGACGTTGTCGACGAGCAAGTCCTTGTTACCTTTGTGATATTCCTGCGATGCAATTACATTTACGATTACAATTACATTGATTAAGACAACGGATATCATTATCTCGAGATAGTACGACGAAGCAATACACACCACAAGCCACTTTTTGCCATCTTTAGTAAATACCGGAGGTTTATCGATCGGTACATTAGCAGGTGTTACTGATTTCGCTGATACCGCGTTGCCAAGAACCGGAGCTTTGAAAGGAGCTGGTCCGGTTCTTAAAGACGGATTCTTATGAGTCTGCATGTCCGACGTGACTTTCTTCAAGTCTGAACAACAGAAAATAAAGATAGAAAAAAGACTGTTGGAAACGTTCATCGGATTAAAAGTCGGATTATGGAAATGATAGGTGTGCGACGATACGTACTCTTCGTAATACCTTCCCCTTGATTAATTTCAGCGAAGAGAGCACTTCTATCGTCACTGACGTTCAAAGCAGAGACGTCGGGCAAAGGCATCGACGGCGGTGGTGGTGGTGGAATCCCCACTGGCGCAGAACCAGACTTGGCCCATACCAATCCCGTCGTATGATGTTGTCGAACGTATTGCTGAAGATCGGTCAATGCTTGTACCCACGCTTTACACCAATCCACGTGCGTTTTGTCTCTGTGATATTTAGGAAATGTGAATGAGGAGCGAACGTAGATATAGACGATTAAGAAGAAATATGCAATAACGTCGAAGAGCTCACTTCTCTTTCCAATCCTTCAAAACGCGATTGGTATAAAATTGTCCAGCATCGTTCATTTCCTTTACGTAAGGAGCTGGCGTCGGAGAGACCGCGACCCATCCCAATGCTGGAATACTTCCGCTGATAGCAGCGAGATGATTAAAGAACGCGGAGTTTCTATTCTTCTCGCTGAATTCTTGTATCTGTTGAATCTGCGTCGAGGTTGGTGCAAGGAGAGACATTTGTTCGGATTGATTCATCGGCGCCGAGCGAGATGCAGCCAGTTGGATGAAACGTAGTTGGATTCTTAAAAAGCAACACGATTGGATCTCTCGTTCTTCGAACGATCATCTTTTTTTCGAGATAATTTTTTTTTTTTTTTTTTTTTTTTTTTTTTTTATGAAATTGTAACTCACTGGAAAGCTTTTTCAACCATTTGACTGTGAGTAGCTACATCCCCGCCAATCTTTTGACTTAGCTGAAGATATTCCTTCACCGATCCTGCCAAAAGGTCCTCGTATCCTGCTATCGACATGTTGTTGCTGTTGTTGTTGCCGTTGATCGACCAAACTATCGACGCTTTTTCGGGCGACGATAAAGGCGACGCCGCTGCGTTTCTCGTCGACACCGGTTGCGGTTTCTTCGGTGACGGGGTGTTAGTTTGCACCGCGGTTTCTTGAGTTTGAGCTACAGCAGACTGTGCCGGTACTCTCTCCAATCGCTTAGTTACGTTCTCAAGTCGATTCACCAAATCCTCCAGATGTTCCTCCCTGTCGTTCGCTTCGCAACCTTACGAAATGAAATTAATTAGGATAAAATATAAACTCGATACGTTCTCGTACACCTTTGGATGCGAATCAACGAGCTAGAAACAAGAGTATTTTTTTTTACGCTCTAAACAAAAAAAAGAAAAAAAGAAAAAAATACGTTTCTACAAAAACGTAACATTTAGAACGACGACGAAGATAACGTGTCCTTGGATCAACGTCATGCAGAAAAAAGTAAACAAAAAACAAAAAAAAAATAGAAAAACACTTCCATGCAGGAAACATGTCGCATTATCACATACATTCGTACGTATGTAAATCTATGTGCATGCTACGTTAAAAATCATATAAAAAGTGACAAATTGTCTATGATCATTTGCATTTCATCGTAAACATCGCACAGATACGAAAAATATAAACGTAATTGTGTGAACACTTTTCTGCTCGTTCCGAATTCAGAATAGCGAGTTCTGATGAGAATCTTTGCCGTTGGCAATAATAATTTGAAACACCTGCGAGAGGATAAGTTTCGCGATGCGAATGTTAGGGTGTATATTAAAGCGGAATCCGCGTATAAATAGTTTCTGTCAACATTCTCTACTGGGTCATTATGTTGCAAGCAACGCGTAGACAGAATTGAAGAACGTTATTACTGAGATTTAACCCATGAAAATTCTAGAGAAACGAGAGCGTTACGTGGCCGCGCTGGAAGAATAGATTTAACATAGTAATTAATATACACGCGACAACGTAATTCATACGAATAATATTATAACAAGCTTTGCTCCGTAATTGACGGGCGTACCGGTAACTCGATAACTTTGACAAATTGCGTGGATACGATATTTTCAATTTAAAAATGACGAACACGTCAGTGATAACGAGATAGGATTAAAGTACGATAAAAGAAGAAGAAAAAAAGAGAGGAAGGGGAAAAAGAAAGAGAAAAAAAAGAATGAGTCGATTCATCGTCGACTTTACTTTCGTATTCGCGAATTGAAATATAATAGATTAATGAAAAATACCTCGATAAATAATTTAGAGAGGATGACGTTGCTAAATATCGATCGTATATACACGTATATCTTTCTCTTTCCTTTTTTTTTTTTCTTTCTTCCTCTCTCCTCCTCACGATTCGTGAAAGGATATAACACGGATCGGTCGTACTTGACTTTCGGAAAAGCGACGATAGACTGAAAGATACTTCGGGTAGATATTCGAGATGCTAGAATACTATACGTTGGTTCTATAATTAGATAACACACGCAAATAATCTCGTAGATGTATTTGTAACTTTATATACTTTAGTGTGAAACACTCGGACTGACTCGCACACATGCGCGCACACGTGCACGCACACACCTTCACACAGACACACGCACCCCACATACGCACGCACAGAGAGGGCATTTATAAAACGAAGAGAACGTAGGTGTAAGGAGGATGACTCAGATTCGATTTATATTCGTCTGATAGAATTCATCTAACGAAAATGTAAATACGTTTGCGCGCGTCCGCGTTCTTCTTCGTTTAACGAAAATATTCTAATAAAATATTTGTTTAAAAAAAAAAACTTGGATCGTTATAGCGAACGACGGCGAATAACGGATTAACTTGATTCTTCGGTTCTCTTTCTTTTATAATATCAATACGGAAATAACAGGCGGAAGTGGATATAGGTCGCGGCACGATGAATAAAAATGTCAAAGAGAAAACAGTCGATTGGACACAAACGAAAAGAGACGACGATGCTGGACGAAAGAAAATCTTTCAACTTTGACCTTTATATCCCATTTCGCACAGGTGTGTGCACGCATACACATACTACGGGATGATTTATTTATTTATTTTCTTTTTACTTTCTTTCAAAGAGGAAAACGTATATACGTTTGTACGTACGATAGAAAAGTAGAATAATGAATAACGACGATAAAGCAAGAAGAGGAGCAGGAGGAGGAGGAGGAGGAGGGGGAGGGTGGAGAGGATGGAAACAAAAGTGTTAGCGAAAAGTGCAAGGGTGTGAACTCGATGAGACTCGAATATGCCAATCATTTCGATTGTACTCAGCTGTGAAGTATCGATTGTTAAAAGTTCGTGAACATCGAATGGTTTCAATGAAGCTTCGAAGCTCGGTTAATCGGGTCATGTTCATCTCCCATTTTCTCTGTATATAAGTACAATGACGTTTGGACTCGAACGTCAATTCGAATTTGCCACGAATTTATGTATTTAGAAACTTATCTACGCTATTTCTATCCATGTATCTCTGCGAGATATTTTTAATCGTATTCACATTAATTCCTCTTTCCAAGAAAAAAACGTGTAAACGAGCGATTAATATTTCGATGGCTGATTTAAAATGAAATTGTACCCAATGAAAAGTATATATTTGAAAAGGATAATAGATATTTCGTAATAAAAATCGTGCAATTAAATCGTGCAATCGTGAATGAATAAAAGACAGTTGGCGATAATAATTTTATTATTGCCGAGATTTACACAAAAGTTTTTACGAGATAAGTAGAAAGATAGAGATCGTAAAAAAGAAAAAAAAAAAAGGAAGTGATAAGGATCGAACGTTATCTCTCGAAGGCAGACGCGATTAACAAGTTACGAAAATTCCCTGTGATCATTACAAGTCCAAATAAAACTTTTATTCTCGCATGAGTATCGAACGAGGGAAAAAAGGGCTCAGAAAAAAGAAAAAAGAAAAAAAAAACATAGAAAAAAGGAAAAACAAAGAGAAACAAGAACGAGGCTTTAAAGCGCAACGAGAAATATTTCACGAGCCTCGGTGGTTGTGCTACTACTCGGTTCTACTAAAAAGAAGAAAAAAAATAAATATATCCCGGTGAAGTTAGTTTATGAAAAGAAAATTGCACGAAAGAAAAAAAGAAATTGAGCGGTTGCGGTTTTTCGGATTCGCTAACATTTAATCGAAATAAAAACCGAACAAAAAAAATATATATATATATATGTGTATAAAATAGGTAAGAAAAAGTTTCTCTTTGTTCCTAAAATAAAAAAAAAAAAATGGAAAGAGACAAACAAAAAGACAATAAATAAATAAATAAATAAATAAATAAATAAATAAATAAAGGACAATTTTAGTTAGATTCGTTCGGAGATGGAAGATCTTTCTAGGAAGGTCGTTAAAAAAGAGACGTGTCATGCAGAGTAAATGGATGTTAAGCGGAGCCCTAACCGGCGTGCACCATCGGTCCTAGCGGGTCGAACCTCACTCTGTGCTCCGAGGAGTTCTGCGTAGCCTGTAGCAAATCGGAGAAGAACCTGTGTCGCCTCAGAGCGAGCTCGTCGCGAGCTACAGGAGTAGCAGGGGGTTCTTGCATACCACTGCATCCCTCCGATCCCGGATCAGCTTCTTCCTCTTCGGACAGCCAACGTGGAATCGCAGAAACTGCGGAAAGCACATTTTTCTTGCCCTATCGTGCTTCGTCTGTCTTGCATCCTTTATATCTTTGTCTTTTATTTTTTTTCTTTTTCTCTTTCTCTGTCTCTCTCTCTCTCTCTCTCTCTCTCTCTCTCTCTTTCTTGTTTGATTCGATTCATTATAAATTAGTGTCACGTCCGAACCGTTGCGATAATTTATTTAAAATAATCCAACTATTTGCAAAAGGTACAAACGAAACTATATTTGCACAAATTTCGGCCATGCATTCGAATTGCGGCTATGTGTGTTATACGTGGCTATATTACAAAGTAAAGATTTTTTTTTTTTTTTTTTTCCAACGAAAGCGTAGAATAGGAAATGACAAAACCATATATACAAAATATTCATTCGTAAAGAAGAGTATACCAGCGAAATTCGTCTACGTTCAGCCCGGAAAATGGTTGGCCCGAATTAATCCTCAAAATGGTAGTTCAATTCGAACAATAGGATCGGTTAACGGACGATGGAATAGCAATCTTCGATAATCGATCGATATCGAATCTCGAAGATTTGCATCCTCGTCCAGAATCACAGAGAAATTACGTCGGCAATTTCTCTCTCTCTCTCTCTCTCTCTCACTCTCACTCACTCACTCATAGTGAATATCGATTTTCGATCGAGCTCTTCGAGCGAGCATATACCTGGGTAATCATAGGATAATAAAAGACGATAGTCGGTGCAATTTCTAAGGAGACACGAGCCACGGAAACCGAAGTTGGAAACTGCATCCGGCAAAAGTATGATAGATAGACGTAGAATCGAATCGAATCAATCGAATCGGATCGGATCGGATCGGATCGGATCGAAGAGAGTAAATAAAATAAAAAGTAGAAACGGACTTTGTAAAGCCTACAACTTGCGTTGTTATCTCATCGATAAATACTTTGTCGACCGAAGCCATTCTCTCGTTCTCTATCTCTATCTCTTTCTCTTTCTCTTTCTCTTTCTCTCTTCTTCTCTCAAGAGAATGATAGTATATATTTCAATCTGTAATAAAACCGTTTTAGGTCAGATACGTAATCAATTTTCGATGAACGTTCGACCTATCTCGTTTACGATTTGATTGCGGTTCGGACGGTAGCAATTTTTAAAGAAAACCACCGAAACAAGAAAGCTGTGATAATATAGAAAACTCTAAATACTCTCTAAGGAGGATGAATATTATATCGCTAGGGGAATAACGGAGGATACGGAAATAAGTCGAATAACCCGAATAATCCGAATAAAACGAAATTCGTGAAAGAGAAAAAGGAAGAGGAGGAGGAAGACGACGCTGCCGTCACTGCTGTCGCCACTCGAGTAGATTGAGATACGTCAGCGTTCTTAAGAATACTCGACCTTCCGAGATGAGTAGATGCCGACGAACCTCCTGGGGGTTAGTCGATTAGACGAAACATCGCATTCGGTCGACAAAGCGCGATTCGTTCGGAATATATCCAAGTACTTACATATCTTTGATATCTGTCAGATACTAGTGATAATAATAAGAAAGAGAGACGATTATATATATATATATATATATATATATATATATATATAAAGAGAAATGAAAAATATCGACGAACAATGTTCTCGATTAGTTTTCTTTCTTTTTTTTTCCCACACACATCGTTCACACACATCGTTAGAAATCAAACGATCAAAGATATAAACGAAAAGATAGGGCAAGAAGAGAGCATCAAAGTACCTGTCGTAGTTTTCCCAGTGGTTTCGTTTTCATTATCATTCTCGTTCTCGTTCGGACACGATTCGAAAACGGAATCGTCCCCTTCCTCCTCGGGACCGTCGTCGATCGTTCTTTCTATGTAAGCCGAGGCATTGTAAAGATTCGATTTAACTACGACTTTGATGCTAGTAGCGGAAGAAGGTATCGTCGTTTCAACGCCACCGATACCACCATCACCCTCCTCAGCTTTCCCCTCGTTTCCACCCCCCTTAGTCGTTCCCTTAGTGTCTCGTTCCCTATTCGTCTCTTCTACCTCTCCCCCCTCGTGTTCCAACATTCCTTCCTCGCCTTTCTCGATTTTCTCCGCTTTCTCAACCTTTCCCTTCTCGTCATTATTACCCGTAGTTAATTTTTCCGAGCTAACTACGTGATTTTCCAATAAAGAAGACCCCTTCTCGCATCTCTGAACCTCGCCATTAGCCTTCTCCTTCATCTCTTCTCGCATCTCGTCCTCGCTTTTCATCGATGAATCTCCGACTTTATTTCCCGACGATTTATTGCTGGTCATTTCGTTGCCCAAAAGCTTTTCCTTCCTCGAACTCTTATTGCAAACGCAGCATTTGAACATCGTCGATTATCGCTGTCTTTTTCTATCTCTTTCTCTCTCTCTCTCGTTTTCCTGTCTTCTTTTGCTCTATTATCCGATTTGTTTATACTGCGAAATTGTGTATATATTTGTCGAGGTCACACAAAACGTATGGAAATAAGAGATACGGACGAGCTTTTATCGTTTCCGATTCCCACCGGACAATAATCGACGCAAATAGCTTTTTATATTCTTCTATTAGATCGTCCTTAGATGATCACGATTATCCTTCGATGCTTTTCTTCGAACACTGTCACTTTTCTAGGGTCGATTCTCGCGGAGAAAAAAAAATGATCGACGAAGCGTGTACGGCCAAGCCGATCACCTAAATTTAACTTTTGTTCAACGATTATCGATACACAACGCGCAAAGCGACCTAAGTACTCGTCTATATTTGAATCTCCCTGATTATCATCGACCTAATCCCATCCAAAATGTTTATCCTTCTTCTTCTTTTTTTCTTCTTCTTTTCCTTCTTTTTCTCCTTCTTCTTCGATGATACGTTTTAATAAATACAGTTGATTAATAGTCAAAACATTTTCCTTTTTATGCCGTCCGACATGCTGAAATCAAGCAGGTATATATATATGTATATATATATACGTATATAATCTATCGAATATCTAACGAAAGATATCGACTATTTTAGATCTTCATGATGAAATTTAAACTTTATATCCCCGTCAAAGTTCTACCCTAACGAGAAGATATTTTTATTTTAGATTTATCCTAAAACGCTTCTTTTGTGAACGTTATTCGACTTTCGCGTGAAACGTCGAGCTTACGGCAGTGAATTCGCGTCGACAAATAAATACTTTATCGTCCGGACCAACTATATAATCTTTGCTTGCTCGAGGTACACATCTATAAAATTCGTCGCTTGTAGAAATAACAAATAAATATCATTTTTCTCACTCGGAGATGAATTCTCTCTTGGAAATGAAAAAGAATAGAACAAAAAGGAAAAGAAACGAATTAAACAAAAAATAGCAATTAATTTCTTACACCGATCAAAAGGACAAAACGGAGATATTTTATCTTCGCGACTCGTATTTTTCTTCTTTTCTTTTTTTTTTTTTTTTTTTATATACTTCTTAACTTTTTTTATTTCTTATAGGATACATCGATACGGTCGTTCGATCGATCGCGCCAAGAAAAACATGAATATACGAACGAAATGGAAAAAAATTTGTTTAATCGACGCTAACGTTACCTACCTACTCTACTTTTCCCGGGGAAAATTAAAATCGATTAAACACACGCCCAGGCACGCGCTTTCCAGATTATTTCTCTTCTACCGTAGGGAGAAACAGATGTAACCCTTTATTTTTCAACCAGAGAAAAAAAACAAAAGAGGTAGGGAAAACATCCGACACGCTTCTAACATAAACTCGAGTAACATAAGCGTACTAAATACACAAATACACGTTTTTTTTTTTTAAATAGTCCCCATATACGATACTGATCAAATTATTCGATATAATATTTAACACCGTATCCGATGAAAACGTTTATTGAAAGAAATTTTTTATTTCTAATTTTTAACTTTTTATATTTAAGAAAAATTTTTGTATTTCTATGATATATGAAATAGCGTTAACGAATATTGACGGAATAATATGTGTATTCTTTGGAAGATATGACGAGGAGGAACGCGCAAAGTCTAACGGACGACTAGGTCCACATTCACCGTTAAACCAGGTCCACCCTAGAAGTGCGCCTGGATTGCGTCTGCGTCCGCGTCCGTGGGTGCGTTCAATCGCAAGAGAGATAAATATCACGTTTTAGTGTCGCGAATGCGCTTTCCCTCGCTCTATCTGTCTCTTTCTATCTCTCTTTCTCCGCCTCTCCCTCTCTATCTCTCTCTCTCTCTCTCTCGTGCACTCTTTAATCTCGGTGTCTTATCTTTCCCTTCTTTCCGCTCTTTCGCGTCTGTCCCCTCGAATTCACGTAAACAATAAATTCTTCTAGACGAACGACCTGATATCTCGTATTTCTTTTTATTTTTTTTTTATTTTTACCATTTTCTTTTTTAAAAGGGAAGGAAGAAAAAAATTACTTCTTCATTTGATTCTTTGAGAATAATTAAGAAAAAAAGGAAGGAAGGGCCCTCGAAAACGATAATTAACACGATATCTCCAATTAGCGAACGAAGAAAAATGGAATGGCCGAAAGAAAAGAAGTGAAGTACGTAAAAGTGAAAATTTGCTTGCAAAAGGAAACTAAAAAGTGGATGCAAAAAAGAAAGTCAAAGAGAGGAAGAAAGAAAAAATACAACGACGTAGTATTTCCATCAAGGAAAGAGGATACGAATAGAACCAGAGGAAGTCTCGTATTCGTCCTGTTATATACACATACATATATATATATACATATATACATATATACATATATACATATATACATATATACATATATACATACATATATATATATATATATATATTTGCTGCAATACTAAAGTAAGCACGTATAAATAAAACGTCGTCTTTTCGAGAAACGCCCTAGATTCGGGAAGAAATAAAAAGGGAGAAGAGAAATAAAAAAAAAAAAGAAAATAAAAATAGAAAAAAGAAAGAAAAAAGAGGCGTTGGCGGATATCGCTTTCTCACGACGACGACGTCGAAAGATATTCGACCCTTCGAACTAGGCACGTTCGTTCGGGGGCTGAAACGTGAGAGCATGAAATTTAACGAAAGCCGAGTACATACTACATAGTAGTAATAGTAGTAGTAGTAACAGTAGTAGTAGTAGTGGTGGTGGTACTAGAAAGAACTTTGAAATCGAATTTTACCGTCTACCCATTGTATATTCTTCTTTCTAGTTTCCTCTTTTCCGGATTTATTTTTATCGAACTTTCGAATATTTTCTTTAGAACGACAAGAAAATATCCAAGCTTTTGAAACTTCGAGGAAACGCGACTTACATCTTCCAACATAAAAGGCAAGAAAGGAAAGATGGAAAAATAAAAAGGAAAAAATAATAATGGAAAAAAAAAAAAGGAAATATAACAGGATATTATTCTCTTTGATGTTGAAGCCTGTTTTCTCGCGTGGCATTAGCTCGTGAAAAGAGAAAGAACGTAGAAACGATGTTGAAAAGGCCACTCACCGGGTCTCTTTACCGACGTGCTACATACACCAGAGAAGGACCTTATAAGGCTCGATCCTGGAACTCGCGCAAAAAGGATTCTCTGCAATTTCGCGAGCAATGTGATATCGTCTATGTCTACCTTCTCTATCGTGAGAAAAACTGACGATTTATCGATCGTAACATAGAACCTACCTATGTATCTACCTAGAATTTAAAAATGAATTTTTAACACGCCTCTCGATGCTTTTATACGTGATATTTTACATTATATTAATATTTATTACCCTTTGTGAGTTTAAATTGAAAGGAAAAAAAAAAAAAAAAAAAAAAAGAAAAAAGAAAGAGAGAGAGAAAAAAAAAAGAAAAGAAAAACAAATACACCGTCGTATTAGTTTCGAAAGCGGCTTCGAATTGGAAATTCTTATCAGTAGATCGATATTTAAATTAGAACAGTTTTAATTTAACTTCGGTGTTACGTATACCGAATGATATACCTACGATCGAGACAATTAGCGTTTACGCTATGTGTTTCGGCGTTAATTAGCTGCATCCTACTTGATCGTTAACACCAGACGGCTTCAACTTTTTCGTTGTGAGAATTAGATACGCTAAAAGAAGGATGTAAACTCGGTCGAAATAAGAAATTTCGGATCGTTACGGCTTACCAAATGTTATGTGGCTAATGAGTTCACCACCCACGAAGGTTCGCTCGATGCAATTGTAGGAAGCGTTAACCGCAAATGCAAGCTCCTCCTTTCGGCTTGAGAAATCTTTGAAATTTGATTGTTCACAGTCGTGAACGCATTGGTTCAACGGATCATTAAAGAAGATTTTCAAAAAGAAGAAGACACCCTCGTTGATGGTGCAACGCCTTTTCCTTCCGTTTAATTTTTCTCGCAGTTCCCTCTTCTTGGAAGAAAAAAAAAACTAACACACACACGCGTGCACACACATCGGCTACTTTCTTTCTACGTCGTCTGAGTCGCGGGAAAATAGAAGAAAAAAAAGAAACCAAGTTTGGACAGTTTGCGATACGAGAAATTTGATTAGATCGAACGACCCTCGGTGGGGGCGTAGCTCCCAGACTGACGAAAAATAGCCGACACTTTGAGAGATACGGCCGGCGCAATACTGTGGCCTCCTATTCTGAGTTTCGACCGGTGGAGCTGCGGTGCTGCCACGGGGTGGTCGAGACCCGAAATCGTTAAAGCTTTGATAGTGCATGGACCACGTGGCACACAGCCACCCGCACATACAATACTACGATCTGTGGGAAAACTCGGAAATGCAATTTCTCTACAACGTCTGACGGATCTTTCCGGAAATCTGAATTCGTTTCAACAATTTTACCTCTCGATTGTTTCCATTTGTTTTGTGTGTGTGTGTGTGTGTGTGTGTGTGTGTGTGTGTGTGTTTATGTGTGTGTGTGTGTGTGTTTGTGTGTTTATGTACATAGGCACGTATCACAAAAATTCTCAATACGACAACAAAGATACGGATTACCGATACTGCATTGGATTACATCATCGACAGGCCTCCGCCTCCGCCTCCGCTGCCTCTTCCTCCTTCTCCTCTTCCTCCTCCTCATCCTCTTATTCCTTTTCCTCCTACTATTCTGAGGGTTGCTGCGATAAATTCGGAGCCAAAAGAATACTTGGAAAAAATTATTGCGTTCGATCGTTAAAAATGCATTTTACTTTACATAGAGCTCTAAAATAGTAGATACTTGTTAAATTTTATTATTGTATATATATATATGTATGTGTGTGTGTTAATTAAATTTATTTGTTTACTATATATATATATATATATATATATATATATATTAATAATTAAATTTATATAGCAATTAAATTTCAAATAAAATAGTAACGCGACATCGTTGAAATACAAAACGTGTTGAGAACAACCGCAAAGATATCAACCTTAACCGCATTTCACATTTAATCGAGGTCGCTATTTTTCTTTCGAATGTATTGAAAGAATGTGTTTTGCGCTAAGAAAAATTTCAAAGAAATGTTCATTCCGTAAAAAAAGGATATTAAATATTTCCTATCGAAAAAGTTCAATAAATAACATAAATCTTTCTTCGATCGTAATTAAAAGTAAAATTAATTAATTAAAAAAATAATTGCATATGCAAATATTTCTCTTTTCCTCGCGAAAAAAAAAGAAATCGTCTCGATTTATTCTCTATCCATTATACATACATATATATATATATATATATACATATATAGAATGGAGGGGGACAAAGAGGAAGTTTTAAAAATAGAAAAGAAAAAAAAACAAACTTAATTTTCTAGACGCAATAAAAGTAACCTTATGTGTACGAAATGAAATCCAATTAAGGAGATGTCGCTTAAGTAATTTGAATTCGTTTGACTTGGAGATTCCGTTTTCCTTATAAGAGAACGATGTATTTTTAACCGATGTAAAATAGAAAGCAAACTGGTAAAGAACATAATTTTAATGATATGAAAGAGTAAGGAGGATATAAATTCTGCTAGCACTATCTGAGAGAAATAAGATATGAGAATAAATACACTGTGTTTTTATTCCTCGGAGAAAAGAAAGAGAAAGAGAAAAAAAAAGAGAGAGAGAGAATGAAGATCTATGGCTGATGAAACTTCCTTTTGAGTAGGAAATACATTGTGAATGAAACGCAACAATGAAACACGACTACACACGAAGGAAAGAATGAAAATCTTATCAAAAATACAAACTCACTGGCAGACATTATCGAAAAGTAGACGAATCAATTTAATACAACGTTACAACTGCTGGAAATAACTACGTTTTATCAACGAGAAAATATAATGGACGAGACGAGTTGACGATTGTAAGCCAAATCGATAACGATATCCATACCACGTCGTATGAATCGAGATATAATTTAATAATAAACGATGATTATACGCTGTATGATATTGAAACGTTAACGCGTAGAATGTTCTTTATCAAAGCTATCTAATTATAATAATGATTAAATAAATTCAATTCTTTCAAATTCGAATTTCAATCCAAATTTGTCGGAATAATGAAATATAATATTGTATTCGGTACACACTCTGTTAACTCCTATTAACATCCATTATTGTTAGCAATAATGTCACGTTCTTCGATAATGCGATGCACTAACCGCATAAGAATTTAAAACAAGTAACAAATGTACATATTTGTATTTGTGTGTGTGTGTGTTTATGAATAATATATTCATTAATATATATATACACGTGTACCTATAACATTAGAAAACTTGTATAAATGATCTAAAAATTTTCAAATGTTCTACCAACGCTCGGAGAATAATCAAGAGCTTAGGTATACGATCATTCGTTTCATCTATTATCATATTATTCCACAGGACACGTATGAATCATGTAACCATTCGAAATAGTCGTTTGTTAACAGATCACCGTTTATCCGAATCGACGTGACACACATCCGCAATCCCGCTACTTTTCAACTCGCATCAGCTATTTTACAGTTAGATTACTTTAGGATAAAATAAAATAAAATAAAATAAAATAAAACAAAGTAAAATGAAAAGAAGAAAAATAAAGAAGCGTAACAAACGATAAAGAAGAAAAAAAAAATAGGATTATAATGGAATATATAAATTAGAGGATACAAATTATAAACGATTTCTTTTTTTTTTTTTTTTTTTAAGATCATATACTAATTGCTTTATTAAATAATTCGGATGGTTAATTAGTAGCTCGTTTGTTCCGCTAAAATTATAATATTCGTTCCTTTATTTTTTCTTCTTTTATTTTCTTTCCCTTTCCTTTCTTCTCTGTTAGAGAATAACATGCATTTTCACGAAATGGGCCTTTAATGAAATGCTTATACGATCGGTTTCAATGAAATTGCAATAAGAGGATCCGGAAATCCGGCACTCACGATTCTGCCACATATTCAATATGCTCTTGTACGTTTCCGGAACCATCCGAGATTCCTTCCTCTGCTTCGGTTCATTTACGTGCGGCATTTCACAAAAATTTTCCTCCAATCGATAACGCTAATCACAGTAAGACTAGATCAAATTCTGATATCACGAAAAGAAACAAAAAAAAAAGAAATAATAATAGTGTAATAATAATAATAATAATAATGGTAATATTAATAATAGTAATACTAAGAATAATAATAATAATAATAATGAAAGAAAAAAAAGATTTGAAAGATAATAATATATTACGAGAAGAACATCCACGCGTGACTAATGAAGGATGTTAAGCGACTGACTTCGTCAGTTTTCACGATTGAATTCTAATCTCACCTCTGAATCTCAGGGCCGTATTCACGTTAAGCCGAATGGTAGTGTCTTACGATAAGATACCAATCTTGTCTTTCGATGATTAGATTTCGATAAAATCGATCATTTTTTTGTTTCCTTCTTTGTTTCGTTCTTTTTTTCTTCCTTTTTTTTTTCATTCGATTAATCAACTAATTGATGAGTAATTGATGAATTAATTGGATTGGCCAATAAGTAACGTCGAAATTTTCGATAGAAAAAATATTAGTGTTGTTTATTTTGATAAGAAATAATAAAAATTGTTTCAATAAACGAAATGAATCTATTCGTTCAGATACAAATAACCAAACATTTTTTCCAATACAAAACGCAATAATATTAATCTGTTACGTATTTCAATATGAAATACGAAACATTTTCAATAAAAAATGCTAGTGATACTTGTCGAAATATAAATTATTAAAAATGAGTAATTATTGATGTCAATCCAATACAAAATTGAAGTTTAAAAAAATAATTAAAAAGAAAAAAAAAGAAAAAGAAAACAGACCGGAAAATAATAAAATTTAAATCATTAGCGATTAATAATGTAATCGTGATAACTGTTTAAAAAAAAATATCTTCTTATGGAATTAACTTAGCAAACGAAAAGCAATAAGATAATACGGCGATGATCTTGTTTTCGCGAGACACCGTGTAGACAGCAATGAACTCTAACGGCATTTGCGAGCTTCCTTAAAAATTCTCATAAAACTAGTGGAATAGAAATTTACGATGCTATAATACAATCCTCGCGAATAAATTCCAAACACTAATGTGCGAAATGTATAATTGGATGGATTAATGCAATTGAGAATAATTTACTTGGCGAATGAGCGCGAACATATAAATGATGTTTCTAAAAGTAGTTCCAAATGTAATTCATTATTTTCACGTAGCTGAGAACAAATTTGTGAGATACGTGTACGTACATGGTTATATATAGTCAGTATCTTCAGTTATTTAAATTACGTCACATAACCTACAAATTTCTTCATTTCTTAATGATAACAGCAAAATGCTTTTAAAAGTACGGCATATAGTTAACGGGCTACTTGGCTCTTTTTTACTTAAAATTTATAAAGCTATATATACATATATATATATGTGTGTGTGTGCGCATGTGTATATATATATATGTATGTATATATATTATGTATGTAAGCAAATTAATCACAACGATAAAGCTTCGACGAATGAAAAATAAAAAAATCAAACGATACTCAGCACACGAAGCAACCGAAGAAGCGAACTCTAAGAAACATTTGCAAATAAAGAAAAAAAAAATTAATAAATAAAATAAATAAGTAAACGAATAAATGTAAACAAAAATTGCATGCATTTCGCTAGATATCGCAATTTATTAAATACGAATCTCTCGTAATAACGAGCGATCGTCTCCTACGTTGATTCGAAAGAAATATCTTTTCGCGCGCATACGCATACACGCAGGCACGCACACATACGCATTCGTCGGTGCATCTTTAATTAACGATAACAACGAAATTATATACGATCGATTTCGAAACTATGAAATATCTCTTTGGAAATTCACTTACTTGTCGTCACTAGCTTGTCATTCTTTCTTACGTTCCTTTTCTATTCTTTGTCGATAAAACAAAAAAAAAAAAAAAGAGAGAGAAACGACGAGAAGAAACAAAAGTCGCGCGTGATCATTTGAACGTTATAATTCCGTGTAACGTATCTTAAGAGAAAAGATGTATAAATTACGCGCGTATATAACTCGTCTAAATATCGATTATCTATCGCGATATAATTTACGAGAGAAATCACGATAGTTTTAGGTTTAGTCGCGTCGTGAAGTCAGTCACAAACATGGCGATCGGTTTAAAGAAGAACGAACTTACCAAAAAGAGATTTAACGAAGCTCGAAGTAGAGTCGATGAAGAGAAACCGACGGAATCAATCGAACTAAACGACGAAACGTTGCGTTACGAACGTACGTTTAACGACGAACTAAACGACGAGAAAGAAAATGATCCCGATTAGTTATACATATTTTCTCGGATTAAATACCAAACGTATTAATGGCGAGAGAGCTTGGAAGGTGACGAATTCTCTGATTCTTAATCAACATACCGATCGAATCACCGTAATCACGCGTGTTCTTCGTAAATCGCCGAATAAAACGATACCAGCTGTCGGAATGACAGGTGTGATAGGTGACTCACGCGCGAACGTGATGTACGTATGTGTATAGGTACACGTACACGTATATATACGTATTGGGTAAACGAGAAAGGAGAAGGGGAAGAATATAAGAAGGAGTGGGGGAAGGAGAGGGCGGGACAGTGGAGAAGGGATGAGAGGGACGCGACGAATAAACACGAGCGTCTCTAACCCCTTTCTACCGGATTTCGACGAAGCCCGCACACGAAAGGGAAGCTTGCTCGTTTCACGTTCGCGCCTATTTTATGTTCCTTTTCTGTTCTTTCTCCGTTCTTCATTCTTTATTATTATTATTATTTTTCTTTTCGTTTTTCGACGCATGACGAATAAAAGAAGACCAAGTACGAATAAGGAAGTTAAAGAAAGATAAAAGAGATTCGTGTAAACATACACATAGATACATCATACATACGTATATACGTAGATAGCGTAGCGGCGGTTGGATGGAGGCGCGCGCGTGCGCGTATGTGTGAGTGAATGTATGCGTGCGTGCATCGCGCCTACTCTCGTCTCTTTTGATCTTAAAAAACGATCGTGTATATTATATCAAAAATATGTACGTACGTTCTCTCTCTCTCTCTCTCTCTCTCTCTCTCTCTTTCTCCCTCCCTCTCTTTCTCTCTTTTTCTCTCTCTCTCCCTCCCTCTCTCTCTCTCTCTCCTTCTCTCGTACAACGTGTATATGACTAGCCTTGAAACAGGCAGCGTCCACCACGCGATCGAAGCGACGATAAAACTCTTTGACAATGACGCGTACGCGACCTTTACCGGTACAAGAAAAAAAAAGCGTCCAGATGGCTGGACACTCTACGTACAGACTCGGGGCGTTTGCCGGATACCGGAAGTACTGACTCTCTTCTCGTTGCACTGCGCCGAGCCGGCCTTTGGAAATGTCAGCGTTACGCACATGCGCCTTTATTCTCTATTCTAACTCGGCGAACGCGTCTGACTATACGTATATAGAGAAGACCGGATTTTACTATGTCCGACGATACCACCAATCAAAACGCTAGAAATATAGAATGCACTTTCTCCGCTAAGACATCGCTCTCCCTCCTTCAATCTTCTTCCTTTTCTATTTTGTTTGTTTTTTTTTCTTTTTCTTCTTTTTCTCTCTCTTTTTTTTTTTTTATTCTTCTTTCTTTTATTTAACCTTTCCTCTCTATTCCTACAAGAAAGTTCGTCGTACTGAACGAACGTTTAACCTTCGAATCTTCGCGATTTCTATTTCTAATTTCGAAGAACGAGATAAGTCGAACGTACAGATAGTATCGATATTTATTTTATTTATATCGAACGGTTGCATCGCTTGAAAATATTTTTTGTTTCTTTTTTTTTTCTTTTCTTTTCTTTTTTTAACATACGAAATATGAAAGTTACAAAAATGGTCTGTTTTAAAAAATCCTATTTCTCTTTTTTTTTTTTTTTTTTTTTTTTTTTGTTATATTTTTGATTTTGTAAAGATTAAGCAGTGTACACAATTGGGATTGGTCGACGATAATACGACTTCAGCGATTGGCTATGACAAAGATCGTTTCTATGATAGATATGTAGCCTTTTTTTTTTTTAATATAGATAATCACTCATTAATCTATAGATATTAATAGTTTGTCTAATCGTTCCAAGTGATTAGAATGAAAGAGAAAAGCTTGTATGCTGCTCTGTCTTTCAATTTTTTTGGTTATTAATTTTCTAGTAGTGTATCCAACCGCCATCTATCACTAAAATTTTAATTATAGAATTCGATGGCTACTACGGACAATTCTGTTTGATACGATCAAATTTTTTAATTTATTTAATATTATTGAAAGAACAGTGCTATATTTTCTCTTGTGATATAGACGTTCGATACGTAATCGTTTAATAAGAAAGCACGATAAATGATACGATAATAGTTACGATTAAATTATCTACAAAAATGAGTTCCAAATTTCTATTTCTAGAATCAATGGAGATTCTTAGTACTATACCGCAATATTATACTTTGTTGGAAGTATTCGCCATACTGTTGTTCTTATGGTTCATTGTCAAAAAAGTTTACCGTAGAGAAAATGTAACTCTAACGGAAGATGAATTGGAGAAAAAATTATCAGAATGGAAACCGGAACCATTGACGCCTGAAATAGATCCTAATCATCCTTCTTTACATCCTTTAAAAGTATCTACCAAAGTTGGTAAAAGAATCTTAGTCGATAACAAAGATTGCCTTAATTTGGGAACTCACAATTACTTGGGCCTAACAGAAAATAAAGAAATAAATGAAATTGCAACTGAAACTATTAAAAAATATGGAGTTGGTTCCTGTGGACCACGTGGTTTTTATGGAACTGTTGACGTTCATCTTGAATTGGAAGAAAGATTGGCTAAATTTACAGATACCGAAGAAGCTATCGTATACTCTTATGGATTCAGTACCATTGCCACTGCCATACCTGGATATTGTAAAAAAAATGATCTGGTGTTTGTGGATGAAAAAATAAATTTTGCCATACAAAAAGGATTAGATGCTTCTAGGTCGACGATTAAATATTTTAAACACAATGATGTGCAACATCTGCATGATTTGTTGTTAGAACAAGAAAACAAGGATAAGAAAAATCCTAAAGCTTCTAAAATCAAACGCTTCTTAATTATAGAAGGAATTTATTTGTATACAGGGCAGATTTGCCCTTTACCTGAATTAATTACGTTATGTAAAAAATATAAACTTAGAATATTCATTGATGAATCTATATCAATTGGAACCCTTGGTGCTCATGGAAAAGGGATCACAGAACATTTTGGTGTTCCTAAACATGAAATCGATTTAATTATGGGTAAGCGTAATTTGTTTGTTATTTTAAATGATTATTTTCTTACATTCTATACATTGAATATTTGGTATCGTTGTATTTACAGGATCCTTAGAAACAGCTATAGGATCTATTGGTGGATTTTGTGTTGGTACTACTTTTATCGTCGAACATCAACGTTTGGGTGCCCTTGGGTATTGCTTCTCAGCATCTTTACCACCACTTTTAACAACAGCAGCTATTACTGCTATAAATATCATGGAAAATAATCCACATATATTCAAATCTTTGAAAGATAAGTGTATAACTATAGATAATGCTCTTAAAGAAGTGCCGTATATTGAAACTCCAAGCTTTGCAGAGTCTCCTTTAAAACATTTATATTTGAAAGAAAAGAAAAATTATTCTGAAGAAATAAAAATCCTCACTTCTATTTCTAAAAGGTGCATCGAAAATAATTTAGCTATAATAAGTCCTACATATCTGGAAACAGAAAAACATCTGCCAAGACCTAGCTTACGTCTTTGTGTCTCTGTATTATTAACTGAAAGTGATATTAATTTTGCAATATCTACATTAAAGAAGTGTATTAAAGAAATTTTAACATAATAAAAGACATTAAATATATATATATATATTTATATACATATATATATTTACTTATCTATTTATAAGAAATATTGTAAATCTATTATGCTTTACATCTAGAAAAAAAATATATAATTAATTTGTTAAGGATTAAGTATTAGATTGCCTGGCATGTATAGTGATTCTACATTCCGTCTAAACGCATTTTTCAAAGCTTTTTTATTCGATATTTCTCTATATAAAATATATATGCGATATAAATAGAGTTGAATATAATGTATAATTTAAATGTAAATAAAATGCTCGTAATTAATTATTGCGATATCATTCGATCTATCTTACCTGAAAATAAAATAATAAATAAAAAAAATGAAATGAAATAAAAATAAAATAATAAATAAAATTACATAACAAATTAAACAATATCAAACACAAAAAGTCGTATATCCGCTCCTGAACGGAAGTGACTGTTGCACATGCGCAGATAGATGGCACTGGTTGACACATTATTCGGACCTTAACTTGCATCTCATTCTTTTTACGTTTGGTGCTTTCGAAGGTATGATGCTTAAAAATTTTCTAATAATTTCTCAACAAGTTTTTAAGTTCTTCATTGTTCGATTAGTAATAATTAACTATATTAAATATTTTTTTTAGCTTCGAGTACATATAAACTGCAAAAATGGTTGCTCAAAGAAAGCAGGTATATATTCTTAATAAGCACGTGTTCGCGTTCTTATTTTATTCTTATCAATTTTGATCATATAGTTTATTAATAAATGTATTTTGTAAAATATTTTTCTATAAATATCTTTTCGTATATTCTTATAATATTTGTAAAGAATTTGTGATATTATATGCAAATTAAAATAAGGAACTCTCTCTCTTGATGTGGCCGTGCCTAACGAGGTTATGTTGAGAGAATTCTAACTTGTAATTTGACTATATATAATGAAAGAAAAACAATATCTTTTAATGTTGATGTATTACTTGTTCAAACAGAAAAAGGACAAAGATAGCATAAACAATACACTTGCTCTTGTTATGAAATCTGGCAAGTATGTATTGGGATACAAGCAAACACTGAAATCTCTTCGGCAAGGCAAAGCTAAGCTCGTCATAATTGCAAACAATACTCCTCCTTTAAGGTGAGACTGAGATGTAGTGCTCCTTTAAAAAAAAAAAAAAGCAACAAGAAAGTTACAAATTGATAATTATATTATTTCTTTATATTTATAGATGTCATTTATGAAATTTTAATAAATATTTTTATTAATAAGATATTTGTAACTTTCATTGTTCAATCATATAGAAAGTAATGAAGGAGAACTACGGAGTAGTCTCTGGTCCCTGTTTGTAAGTACAGTGGACAATTGCAATTAAATAAATTCTATAAAATAATAATTGTCTTTCTATATTTAGGAAATCCGAGATCGAGTACTACGCTATGCTGGCAAAAACAGGCGTACATCATTATACTGGAAATAACATCGAGTTGGGAACAGCATGTGGAAAGTATTTCCGTGTTTGTACCTTATCGATTACAGATCCTGGAAACTCTGATATTATAAAATCAGTACCTACTGGTGATCATGCATAAGAAATAAATTTTGTTTATTAAAATGAAAGCATTATTTCATTAAACGTATTCCATAAAATAAATTTAATCCATTCCACTAGAACATTTTTGGTCTGATTCCTAATATAAAAAATAAAATACTTAGATATTTAAATATTTTATTTTTTTCCGTAACAATATATTTCTTGTTTCATTTTATTTTATATTTTAAGTTTTATACTTTGTGTTATAAAGTCGTGCGAAAAGTAACAAGGTGCAAAGTAATATAAAAACTGATAAAATATACAATTATTTAACTTTTTTCGTTTTAACGCTTGTATTTAACACTTTCTGTCTTTGTGAAAGCATGTGCTTATATAATATGGGTGAACCTATAACAAAAAACATGAAGTAATTTAAGAAAGGCAAAATAATTTAAATGTAATATCGACGCTTACCTGGAATATATATTATTACGATCATTATCAAAAGATATAAATAACTGAATGTAAAGTTCCATTGATTAGGCAATGTATAACTCCATATATCTGGATTAGACTTCGAATAAATGATTGCTTTGTAAATACAAAAAAGTTCTCCGCTTATACCAGTCGGATAAAGTATCATAAATGACGAATATCTATGAAGATTCAAATTACGTTACATAATTGTTAAAGATAAATAATTCAATAGGATAAAAATAAACAAAAACTGTGGTACCTTAACCATGTTAGAAAATATGGTATATATCCAATAAGATTCATAAAGTAATAAGAATATTTAATGATCTCTGCAATACACCAAGAGACGAGAGTATATGGTAAACTAAATGATGATCCAACAGATTCCGATGGCAAGGACAATAACACGATATAAATAATTGCACGACTTGTGACTTGTACCAGTACTATTATCGGATTTGATCGAACTAAACCTGTTACGGCATGTATCGTCTGAAAGGAAAATTAAATGTTTTTAGAAAACAATCCAATATTTTTTTATAAGTAATAGATAATATTTCAAAAATCTTTTATTCTTTCTTTTTTATTATATAAGTACCTCGAGATAAGCAGAAAATTGAAAAATAAATAAAGGAAGCCAAATTTTATCCCAAAAACTTAAAGTTGATGAACTATCTCCGTAGTGAGATATCAATATATATAACATCCATGACCAACTGCGAAATGAATAAAATTAATTTTTATTTCATATACTTGTACTGAAATTTTATAATAGAAAAACATATTAATACATTGTTCAATATAATAGTAATTAATCTGAAATTATATTAGTGGAAGATATCATTTAAAACTCATTAAAAATCTATCGTTTTCTCTGGTAGAAAAAGAGAAAGAAAAAAAAAAAAAAAACACTTTTTTCGACTTTTTTTTAGAAGAAATTTATGATTATTTAAATATATATTTACCCAAACGCTTCTATCGCATTGTAAGTGCACAAATAAAGTTTTTTCAAAGTTATCATTGTTACTAAATTTTTCTTCGTTTACACTTTGACCACTAACTATAAACTGTACGTCTCGATATAATGCATTCAGGTTATGTATATTCATATATGTATATAATGACCGCACGGAACTTTCCAAGTGAAATATTTTACAATGTGAGCTAATATTGAAATAGTAACTATTTAAATATTAAAGAACAATTCTCTTCTAGGAAATCGTAATTGATAATTAAAAAATAAAAAAAATTTTTTGCTTTTTCTATATTATTCATTATAATTCTATTATTCCATATATAACATATTTTCCTACACGATTGATCAGTGAATTTATTCTTAAAGCATTTCAGTTCAACATTGAGAACTAGTATACTCTAGGAAAATATATGTTATGTATTTGTACTTGACAAATATATATGTCAAATAGTTTTGTAAATTAAATTTTATCTGTTCTAAAAAGAAAAAAAAAAAAAAAAATCCAAATAAATGAAACATTTTATAACATATTAATATACGTTAATATCATTTTATATTATCAATAATATTATTTATATATCGCCAATATATAAATTTCCTCTCTCTCACAACGATACATTTGCGGACATCGAATAAAAACTTGCCAACGTTGATACTATTTTTTTATCTCTTTTTTTAATATTTTTATTTTAGCTTGTATTGATGATCATAAAAAAAAAAGAAACGAGCGTAAAAATATCTCTGTTAAATTTATGTTCGATGAGTTAACAAAAAAAAAAAAAAATAAAAGCCACGTAGAAAAGTTTTTGTTTACTCATCTGACGTAACATCGCCACATTCATATATCTGAATATTTTAATTTGTTTATTCTTACGTAAAAAGCAATTTTATCAAGGCTCGTTTTTACAGACGTTTCTTTTTCCAAGAAAATTGATCGAGCAACACGTTTTTTATACTTATTATTAATAATTACTCACATAAATTAAAATTCTATCCATTTTTGGAGTCCATTACGCTTCTTCTTTTTTCTTTTTTTTCTTAACGATACACGATCTATGTATATGGTTTCGATGTATGTACGTACACAAATACATATGTACGCGTACATAAGTACATGAAACGTTGAATATAAATATTATCATTCCTCTTTTATCGATCAATGCTTTTCATACATATGTTCTTCGATATTAGATAAAAACGCATAGAAAGATAATATTAAACATATCAGATAGAAATTAAAAGAAATATTAAGATAAAAGACGTTTTGTCAGATTTTCTTACGTTCGTTACAGTTATAAGTTCAACCGTGTCAACGATTAGAAACGTTTTCGAAGCTATTCATTCGAACGTCATGCGTCTCATGAGCTTTTGGAAAAAGTTGAGAAAAATCGATGTTCTAAAGTACGATCCTCCTTCTCGATCTATCACAAATCGATGCAAACATATTATTTATGGGGACGACGTAATTGCAGGGAAAAAAAATTCCCAACCGATAGTCGCATTGGAATCAACGATTATAACCCATGGGATGCCCTTTCCTGAAAACTTTAATACCGCACTTAAAGTAGAAGATGCTGTGAGAAAACAAGTGTGTGTAAACAGCAATACGTTCGCTTTATAAGCGTTATTTATTATCCCTTTTTTTTTTTCTTAACCATATCACACGCGACATCTATAAAATATAATCGATCTTTTTTTGAAATGTTATAAATATTAATGTTTATGTTTGCGATTAGGTTCAGTGGTACATGGATGCTTTTTATACGAATAGTTTATTTACTCTATACGAATGGATATTCGTTACTTAAACATTGGAACTCTTTATTTAGGGAGCAATACCTGCGACAATAGGAATTATAAATGGAAAGATACACGTTGGTCTTGATAGCGAACACTTGGAAATATTGTCTAAAACAAATTCTGCAAATACCGTTAAATGTTCGGCCAGAGATTTATCCTCTGTCGCATTGCAAAAGTTGAACGGAGGAACTACGGTCAGCGCTACAATGTTAATAGCGAATGCAGCAGGTATACCGATTATGGCCACTGGTGGTATCGGCGGTGTTCACAGAGAAGCAGAAACTACCTTCGATATAAGTACAGACTTGATAGAACTCGGTCGTACACCTATCGCCGTTGTTTGTTCCGGTGTTAAATCTATTTTGGATATTGGCAAAACATTAGAATACCTAGTTAGTATTTTTAATATATTTATGAGCAATAATTTCTGTGCTGTCGGTCGATTGAAATATTATTTTCTTGTGTTGCTAGGAAACTCAAGGAGTACCCGTTGTAAATATTGGCCATACTTATAATTTCCCAGCTTTCTATTGTGCTGAAACATACGATAAATTAAAAGCTCCGTTTAGAGTAACAGATTCTAAAGATGCAGCAGATTTCGTAAGAATACAAAGAGAATTGAATCTTTCTACAGGCATATTATTGGCTGTTTCTGTTCCCAAAGAGCATGCATTAAATCCTAACGAAGTAGAAATAGAAATAAGTAAAGCTTTAGAAAAGGCTAAACGTATGCGTATAAAAGGAAAGAACGTTACACCATTATTATTGAAAGAACTTAATGAAATAACAAGTGGCAAGTTTCTTAAGACTAGTAAGTATATACGATAGAATGTAGGTTAACAATAATTATAAGATTGTAAAGTATAATATAACGTTGCGTCGCAAAGGTCTCATCAAAGATTTACAATTGCAGATATTGCACTTATAAAAAATAATGCTAAAGTTGCAGCAGAAATAGCAAAATATCTTTATGAAGGAACTCAAGCTTCTACTTTACCTCAACGTTCCAAACACTTACCAGCATTTAACAGAAGTCCTGTAAGTTTTAAACATACACTTACATTGTTACGTATCACTCATATTTGTCTCATCTTTTTGTATATCGATATAAATTAAAATCCATAAATACGTATAAATACACGGATAGCACGAATTATCGTTATTCCTAATAATTATAGGATCATTATTTTTTGCTTTCTGATACAGGTAGTAGTAGGTGCTGCAATTCTGGATACCATTTTGCAAGTGGAGGATTCTGAGATAAAAGTAAGTTAAATTTCGTAGTCATAATTATACTAAATAACCAATTTTCCTTGTATTCATATTTCATGGTAATCATAGAATGTGTAACAGTATTTACATACAATTACGGCCACATACGTTTTATGTACACTTAAGGGTATTGAATAACACGAACTCATAGTACAGTATGGGGAAGAGTGGTTTCTGTTGGTAGAAGCCATGGAAGAAAGCAAAAATGGTTAGTTAAATAATTTTTCTTCGACGTGTGAATGCGCTTGTACGTGTGTACGTGTATATGTGTCCTTGGTTCACATAGTATTAATTTAAAAAATGTCCATTACAACAGTTTGACTTAAGGTACAAACTTATTTTCAAGTAAGTTAAAGCTAACGTATCTTTAAGTTTAGATATGATCTCTCTATATCAGAGATACGCTGCTTTTTGAATTCGCATAAATATAAACAGCGGCTCTACATTTATGTATGTATTTCGTTGTGCTTTGTCATGTGTGACTTTAAAACAACGAACGTATTCCATAAACGACACTTTTTCCCATACTTCGCTACGATAGCTCTCTATTAAATCTGTCGGTTACGTCGTAATGTGAGTACCATATCTAACAGTATCAGATATAGTAAACTGGATTTTAAGCAGGCACTATTCAAAGCTCCCTCTCTTAGACTCATCTCAATTTACATATTACTTTTAAATATCAATCAGTTACAAATCGCTAAATCGTGTTTACTTTAAAGCCTTCTTTACGACAGGACTGTATATTCTGTTTAGGATTTATTGGCCGAGTTAGATTCGAGTGTACAAATCGTCCCTTTGTTACTTTAATAATCGTAGTACGTGGTAGCTAGTTAACAGTAAGTTCTACTCGGCCAAAAGTTTAATGTAAAAGCATTTACGTACTTTCTCTCTATGATCAATGATCAGCGTGGTTTCTCTTCACCTCTGGGCGGCTTATAGTAACACACTTGCCTTCTAAAAATAATTAATTAAAAATCATTTAGTCTATTTCACGTATATGTATAATGTCCTTACGATACAATCAGTGGCAGAGGCTCTGCGTGTCTGCGAGGTGTAAGCTTTGAGACATTGTTAATAGTTTATTACATTCAACGATTATTCGATAGCCTGATTAAGAAAGAACCCTTAAGAGTTTTTGTCAGAAGCGTCTCCAAAATAATATTCTAACAAATGTCACATCCAAGGAAACGAAGGTATCATAAAATTTTCAGTAACAAATACGTACCGCACATATGATACTATAATTACTAATGACTTTCTAATAATCGATTGCTGACGTACGTCATTTTGATAATACCCTGTTTTCCACGCCGTTGTGATTACACGCAAATATAAATGACCGATTTTTCTCGAAGAAGAAGAAGAAGTAGAAGAAGAAGAAGAAGAAGAAGAAGAAGAAGAAGAAGAAGAAGAAGAAGAAGAAGAAGTAGAAGAAGTAGAAGGAGAATTCCAGGAATTCTTTTCTTAGAAAACGATTCGATCCTTTTTCCAGAAAGTTATTCTCTAAGTCCTTCCATGCGAGTATATTCGCGTTATGATGTGGTCATTCAGTTTCTTTTTTTTTTTTTTTTTTTTTTTTATTATTTATTTCTCCTTTTTTTTTTTTCTTTTTAGACACAATATTTCTGGCTTTTTCTTAAGCAGACGATCGACACTTAATTAACTTTCTACCATACACCGCTATATACAGCCTACTAATATTTGTTTTTTCTCTTTTTTTTTTTGTATACAATGCCTTTTACATTCGTTAACGCATATAATCCTAAGATTCGATAGATCCTAACTAGGAAGCCAATTACCTCGATTTTTATATTTCATATCCTCATTAGTTTTACCACAAATCAATACACACTACTCGCGCTACATGTATCATTTGTGTAAAAAGAATTAGAAACTGTTGATCATCTGTTATGTCCTGGAGACTTTTGTGTTTTTCTCATTGTACGTACATATGTACGTAATGTTTCATCGATAAGAGAAAAATTCATAATGATAGTATATCTCTCATATATTCTATTTAAAATACTCCTATAAATCGATGCATCGTTTCTATCTCTCGTTCTTCTTTACTAACGACGATAGTTTACGCGACATACTGTGATATACTATCATAGAGAATACTGCTTCCATTTTTCATATAAAAATGATCTGCTAGAGCTGTCTCGGGAAAAGCCATCAATTATTTTCTTTTTGTTAAGAAAATTTTAAAGGAGGAAACAAAAAATTCCTTCTCTCTCTTTCTCTCTTTCTATCGCACCTATAGATATACATATGCACGCACGCACACTTGCTCTATCTCTCTCTTGTTCTCTCTTACCGCTAAAAATAATTCTACAAAAGTAGCATGTGTGTAAAACGACCGTGCGAGGACGGAAAGACGTATAAGGAATACGTTGCGTTAGAAGAAAACTTTGATGAAAGGATCGTAGGGGCGTTAAAAAGTCTAGCGTCTATCCTTTGTGACGTATCAATGTGTTACGTTAGAATTATTATCGTTTAATTAGAAAGCGTCCAGTGTCACTTCGATACCTACTACTTCGATCCCCCTTTTTGCTATCACTCCTTTTTTTTTTTCTTTTTTTTTTTTTTTCATCGGATATCGTTAATAGCACGACGTCGGCTCGATCGTGCAATCTCTTGGGTCTCTTAATAAAGATAGGTGCGAGTTTTCAACGCGTACATATTACGTAGGATACATATACATATACATACACATACGCACGCACACGCATACACGCATACGTACATATTTACTTACGTATGTACGTTGTGAATAAGAGTATGAGAAGAGACGTATCTTGTCACTGTCTTGTCTCGTCTCGTCTTGTCTCGTCTCGTCTTCTTCAGTAAGCTTAAGAAGAAAAAGCAAACTTAAGAGATAAATTTAGTATAACATTGCGAAGCTAAAGCCACGATTAGAACGCTTTACAAGCGTTTCTCTAGATTTATCTTGCCCTTATATAAACTTATTCCAAACTACTTACATTCTACGATCGATCGATCGATCGATCGTTTCGAATTTAAGTAATTTCGGAAGTTTCTCCGGATATTGTTAAGTAGTAATAGAAGGAAACATTTCTTTCTGAAAGAAAAATTGTTTGTTTTCTATTACTATTCTGGGGAAGCAAAAAGCATCCTATTATACCTCGTTTTTGTCCACGGCAAATTGCATACGTGCATTTAGTGTACACAAACACGCATGTAAGTACGTACGTATGTTGTGTATGTATATATATATATATATATATATATATATATATATATATATATATCGTACCTACGTACATACGTATGTATATATGTATGTATCTATGTACGTATGTACTACGTTCTTTCTCTCTCCTTTCTCGTTGTGGCTATTTCTGAAACTGAAAGAAGGGCTTCTACTCCGGGCGAGCTAAACGAGCGATCGAGTTGCTCTTTGCAGTACAAATCCTCGCAGTTCTCCTTCGTCTTTCTCTTCTTTTCTCTTGTTTTCTCTTCTCCTCTCTTCTCCTCTCCTTTCTTCTCCTTTTTTCTCGTTCCTTCAATTTCGAAGATCCTAGACGTAAGAAAAAAAAAAAATATAGAAAAAATAAAAAGAAAAAAAAAAAAAAAGAGGACGGAGAGACGCTCTTTTTAACTATTAGGTATCGTTAATTTTGATTTGGTCTTCGCTTCGAAATATTTCTTCGATTGCATCTAACAAATTTTTTTTTTTAACTTTTTGGTCTTGTATTTTCTATATCGTCTAAAACGTTTACACGTCAGTTAATACTCACAGTCTTCCTTAGTAAATATTATCTTCGCTTATTATTCACGTGCTTCTTATTCGAAAACTTAAGAGAAATTTCAAATACGATAGATCGATCGGATAGATCTTTGGATCATTCGGACAGACGAAAACGAGAAAGGGTAACGATCATCGAACATTTTCTCCTCCTGTTATGATTATATTTCTTTCATAGATCTTTCTCTTTCTCTTTCTCTCTCTCTCTCTCTCTCTCTCTATCTTTATAATTTTCTCATTTCGAATCTGAAGATTTTTAAGATGATTCAGGCAGGCAAATTTGAAGAGACGATATATCTCGAATCGATTCTCGAAATGGTCAAAGTTTTATTTTAAAGACAACTTTCGTAAAGTTCTTTCGGAATGAATCAAATTATTTCGTTGTGTCCTGTCGTCGAATTAAAATCAATCGTCGAATACAATTCAATTCATTAAATTTCAATTCAGTCGCACTTCAATATCCATAATTTACATTGAAGAAATTATCCATGACGGATCTGGTGCGATCGAATCGTTTATGATAATTGAAAGGAAATGCGTCAATGTATACATTCAAATTACCCTTACGATAATGTTAAAAAATCACTGTGAAATGGAGAGCGAACTGAAACGTTTGAATCGACTTTAAATCGATAATATTTATCGTACGAGTTCGTCAAAAATCATCGTGTCCTTTTGGAATAAAAAATAATAACTTTTTTCTTTCTCCTTCTCTCTCTCTCTCTCTTTTTTTTTTCTTTAATCCTTCTCGAAATTTTTTCTTATCGTCGAATTCGTCGATCGTCACATTTCGCTACGATTGTCCGAAATAACAAATAATTAACATAGGATATTATTCAATGAATTCGTTTCACCGATTCATTTCGTTTTTGACGAAGCCAAACGTTAATTTCGTTGACTTTTCTTGTTCTTTTTTTCCTTTTCCTTTTTTTTTTCTTGTTTTCTTTTTCTTTTTTTTTTTTTTTACTTTTTTGGTTAGACACAAACGTGCTAAGAAGGTTGAATTCTTGTTTTTTCTTTTCTATTTTTTTTTGTCCTTTCTTTTACAAAGAATTACATTAGATTGCGGTGAGAGATAACGCTTGAACTCGCTGACACTGCTTCGTTCGTATCACTTTGTCATATATAATGATATTTGGAAGCAAGTATTTAAAAAGGTACGACGATTATCGACGTACCCGTTCCTTTTTGTTCCTTCTTATCTCTACTGTCTTTCATTCTCACGGAAGGAAAACTAAAGTATAAAGAATCGAATAAAAAGAAAAAGAAAAAGGAATAATAGAAGAAAAATTTTTTTTTTCGAATCGATCGTACGTAACACGTTTTCGCTCTCTATTATCAGCTGTTTCCTTCACGAAATAGACACGCGTATTAATTAATTAAAAAGAAAAAGCATCGTTTCAAAGACGTCATATTTACACGTTCACGTTTAATCTCCAGTCCAAATATAACATTTTTCTGGTTATAAATATCAACTTACTTACTTTATACCGTTCACGAATAGTGCGTGCCTGTAAGTTCGCGTGGTTATGTATGCGTGTTATATTTCTTTTTTTGTATTTTGTGTTTGTCTGTGTGTGTATATGTATATGTATGTATGTATGTGATGTGTGTATAGTTCGATGTACATCATAGAGAACACGTATAGGGTCTGGCTTTTCTGTAGGGCTATGGAACAGCGAATAAGAGGAACGATCGCGAACGTGTCGGCGTTTATTTAAATATATATATATATATATATATATATATATATACATATATACTTATATATATGTTAGGTGTGATATATATATATAAAATATATATATGCATATATCTATATATTTATGGTACAGATTTTCCACAGAGTAAAACAGAAAGACCGTCCAGATCAATGCGGCCGTGAGAGCCGACTACCGGAGAAGGAGGCATAGAGAATAAATAAAGGATCTTTTCTCGAGACGCGAGGATAAAAATAATAAGGACGATCGAGAACGATCGTGCGTTATGCCTACGATTTTTTCGTTATCCAAGAAACGTCACTTGTTTTTCCCGTCGTTTCTTCTTTCACTAATAGTAACAAAAGAAAGAAAAAAATAAAACGCCATCTCAATATATCACTGATAATAACGGAGAGCTTTTCCAGAGTTCTCACGATTTTACTCAGACTCAGACGTTACGTCTTTTACTACCACCGTCTTTATATATCTCTCTTTTTTCATTCATTCTTTTTTCTTTCTTTCTTTCTTTTCTTCTTCGTTCTTTTCGTTCGTCGATCGTCACCATTCGTAAGCCTCCGGCTCATCTCTTTTAAAAAACCAAAGTAATAGTCCCTATATAACTTCGATATATTTATATATGTATATATGTATATTATGTATAGGTGTGTATTACGTAGGCTTATTTATATACTGGTACTTCGGCGGGCCGGTTGCTCCTGTAGAGAAGATGGTTCCAGGTGTTTCGCCACCACTTCCATAGTCAGGTACGCCTGCTTTGCCCACCTGCTGTGACACCTTGCGTACCTGGGCTACCGCCGTTCGAGAGTAACAATCTTCTGTTAAACTCCCGCATCTCGTAATTATTGTTACCGTTGCTCTTCTCGCGCGTACCGCAATTGTGATTGGCCGACGTTGGCGTTGTCTCTTCTAAGATCAAAGCACAGTGACTGTTCGTGTCGCTATCGGCTCCACCATCTTGAAGATTGTTCGCTAATAGAGGATGTCGGCCTGTATTGCATTCCTCCGTTTGCAAAAGTAACGATGCGTTTCCTATAAAAATCAAATAGAATTAACATTATCATCGGTTCATTGTTAATACACAAAATCAATGTTATTTTATTTCTTGACAATACCAAATTGTTTGTCCGAATAAAATCGATAAGTTAATGTATTGTTTATTAAATATCATTGATACGCGTAACTTTATTTAATCGATATTATTTCATTCGATAACTTCTATATTTGAAAAGGGGAATTTTCAATCGGTATATCAGCTTTTTTTATATTATTTAACGCTTTTATTTCGTTCGGCCTGTTAACGATTCTAATAACTCGTATAATTCGTGTTAGTTAAATAAAAAGAGATTATATATATATATATGTATTTGTATTTCTATAATTATTCATCACAATTTACGTCGAAAAATGATGGAACGATGGTTGTCGGTGAATAAAGATCGTACCAGTCAGACGTAGTATGAGTAAAAATCGGTTATTGGTCAGACATGTTTTTGGCTAGGGTGACTCTTGATTTTACAGTAGAAACGAGATTTTCCGTCGTGGTACATACGGATCGTGCCGAGGTCGACTCTTTGCGGCGAATTGGAGTGGCACGAGATAAATACCAACATACATACGTTCTCCTCCTCGTCGTCGTAGTCGTCGTCGCAGTTGTTGTAGTCGTTGTCGTCGTTGTACTACAGTTCGAACAGGGACATAGTCGTTGTCGCAGCAGTGTGAACGTATTGGTAACTCTACTGTCGAGAGCGTAACTCGGTGCATGTGCAAGTGCATCGTGTCGAGAGATCGATCGTGCTTGGAAGCTTGCAAGCTCTTTTTTCGGCTTTTTCTTTCTCTTCTCCTTTTCTCTCTCTTTCTCTTCTTCTCTCTCTCTCTTTCTTTCTTTCTTTTTCTCTTCCACAATTTAGAAGTTTACTGTTCGATGTCAACTTTCGATTAGCTTATTGAAATTTCCTTTCAAGAAAATGCCTCTCATGCGAATAAATGGCTTAACGTTGACACCGTTTTCATTTCAGTAGAAGATATTTAATCGTTCTCCTTTCGAAACAATATTCGCGTGCCAACAAAATATATTTCATTAATTTGTTAATACTTATTTTTTCTCTCCTACATATATATTTTGTTCGTTCTTCTATCAGCGTGTACAAATAACAGTAGTTATCATGGAACATTTTTATTTAATTTAATTATATCACGAACTTTCTCATCATTCCATTATCACCATCTCGTTGACCATGAAACGTATCCTTCGAAAGATTCTCAATATCGAGATTGTATGTATATATATATATATATGTATGTATATTTCGATGATGGTAAATGGTAATTTCAAGGCGAGAGCGAGCTTACACTCGCTATCCCACTTTTACAAACTCCCTCTTGCTTTATGATCAAAGCTCAATCGATAGTGGCGAAAGACATAGTTTTCAAGAATCGCCTGACAAACGAGATAGCGATTCTCCGGTGATAAGGTCCTTCAGTAACAGTTTCGAATGCAAATGGAATTTCATATGTAGGACAGTTCATGTGTTAGTCCTTCACTCTCTCTCCTTTTTCTCTCTCTTTTTCTCTCTCTTTCCCATTTTCTGCATCTCCCTCTTTGTTCATTTAACGTCAATGTAACTGTGTGTTGTAATCCGAGAAAAAACGTTCATTAGAGTAATTTTTCAAACGAAGTAATCCGAACAATCTCCACTCGTTTTTATTTTTCAACTTGAAAAAATTCCGATTCCCATAGGAGTTGCTTAAAAATCTAACTCTGGCGACGAATAGACGAAGAAAAGGAAAGAAAAAAAAAAGAAAAAAAAAAAACAGGGCAAAAAAGAGTAGCAGTTCGAAAAGAAAAAAAAAAAAAAAAGATTTTATGAAGGAAACTTCGAGTAACATGAATTGGATAGAAAAAGGGCCGAGGTCTCGACCTAGAATATCCTTCCATCTCTCGCTCGGAATCCTATCGAAAGTGGTTCGATTTAAAAAGGAAAGAGGGAAAAGAAGAAAATAAAAAGAAAGGAAAAAAAAGAAACAATATTTACGAAAAGTATATTGTGTGTACGCAGTGATAGAGGCGTCACATCTTCCGGTTAGCTTTCACGACTGGGTGTTACGATCTGTTTTGGATCATGGCCAGGTCGATAGGGTCGTAGGAATTTCATTGTCCGAAGATATCCACCTGAAAGTGTTCTCTCTCTCTCTCTCTCTCTCTTTCTCTCTCTATCTTTACTTTATCTTCCTTTCTTTATCTTTGCTTTAGTATCCTTTTGGCATAAGAAGAGCGTGTTTATTTTGGGGAGAATAATCCATCATAGAGAGAGGATCGTCAAATTGACGACTCTTGATCAAAGGATATCCGTAATCCTGGCAAACTGGTCAAACATAAAGGAGAAAAAGTTTGGATCATTGATTCGAAACAAATCCAAAGTAATCGTAAGAGTGATGCGACGATTTTTCGATTTCGTGATTTACTTTCTTTCTTTACTATAAATAGTGCTGATGGTGGTGGTTCAATGTAGTAATCTTTTTGAGAAAAAATCCTTTTATAAGTTTGACAATAAATCATCAAAGGGATGGAGGAAAATCAATGAAGAACGGAGTATCGCGAGCAACGACGTACTTGTCGCGAATAAAGTACTTTGCGATTCCATTCGATCTTCCTTTTTAGCTACCACCACAACCAGTACTACTACCATTACCAGTACTGTCAGTAGTACTAGCAGCGGCATTACCACCACTCGCAAATCCTCTTCAAGTTGGAGCCTTCTGAATAAGGATCAAAAATGCTATCGAGACGAGGAGAGTTATCGTGCTCAAAGAAATTCCAAGACTTTGTTTGCTCCCCCTTTTTAGTCTTCTATGTGATGGTGTGCCGAACGAGCTCTTTCTTTATTCGGAAAGAACGAGCTCTCGGAACGTTGAAAATCGGCCTGGCAAACCTGCTCATTTCCATATTCTCATATATCAAGACAATTTTCTTCGGATATGTCATATTCGAAGAGTTTTTCTCTTATCTTTCTTCTTTCGAAATATTACATGAGAAAGAGAGAGAGAGAGAGAGAGAGAGAGAGAGACAATGCTCCGTAACGTACGACTTACTCAACCGAAGGTCTCGTTTCTTCTTCTTGAAATAGAATGATAAAGGATCATCTCAGTTCGGATATTTGTTTTTTTCTCCTTTTTTTCTTTCTTCTTTCTCCAGGGTTTTTTCTTTCTTTTTTTTTTTTTATGTATCGACAGACGACAAAAAAAGGAAAAGTGGATTAGATCGTCGGTGTCCATAGACGCAAACCAGATTTTTTACGGGTCAAGGCCGAGGCTTCGACCTTCGCACTTTGGTGTCCCCTTTTTTCTTCTCTCTCTCCTTTTATTTCTTTTTTTTTTTTTTTCTTTTTCTCCTTCGAAGCGTACAACCGCGAACGATAAGACTTTTGATCGGGCGAATTAATTGAAATACGTTTGAACGTCGTTTTAATGGATCTCTCTCGGAATGATATTCAACGAACAACAACGTATTGTCGATTTCATCGTGTTTCCTTAAATTGTAAGTTGACAACTGCTCATTTTAATTTCATCTTTATCTGCTAGTTATTTATTTTACTGACAGTTCTAGGCCGTTCTGAAAACGTTCTGCGTTTGAAGGATTACCTTGTATAGTTTTTTGCTCATTTAGAAGCGTATCTCGTTAGAAGCCGTAGAGATTTCTTTGTCATCTGTCAGGCTGCTTTCAGCCGAAGACATACCCTTTCTCTTTCCTTTGCTCGAGCATCCCTTTAAAACACATTTCCACGTCGAAATTTCATAGAAAGGTACAACAAACGATTTCAACTTCTCCACGGATTATCTCGACTATCATAAATATCAAATCGTGAACGTCACAGCGAAACCTTTGTCTCCGTTAAATGGGAAGGTAGATAACTTTAATAAATACGTTCTCTTCCTTTTCTGGCAATCTCCCCCGAACAAATTACACGTCGAAACTTCAAAAAGTTCTTTCGCTTCTTTTTTTCTTGTTTTGTTTTGTTTTTATTACCCTTTCTCTCTCTCTCTCTCTCTCTCTCTCTCTCTTTTTTTCTTTCTCTCTTTCAGCCGACAATTCGAAAACGCGCTTTTTAAACGAGCTAAAAAGTTTTCTTACGGTGTATCTAAGACTGTATTAAATAGCGAGTTTCATTGTATCCACCTTTGAGCCTTTTCGAGGATTAAGCAAAGAAAGGAGAGAAAAAAGAGAGAAGGTGGAAGAGTAGAAGGAAAGTTCGCAGTAAAATTCGAATATAAGCCGAGTCACGAAAGTTCGATGTAAGTAGAGAGAGAGAGAGAGAGAGAGAGAGAGAAACAGACAGATCTAAAGAAAAAAGAAAGAAAAAGAACGACTCGGCTTAAAGTTCCCTAACGTCGAAATTATTTGTCGCACTTAAGGGTTCCCTAACGTGGCAGTCGGTTATTTTGCATCTTTACGACTTCCGTTAGACACGAGCACTGTTACCGGTTAATAGCTGAGTGTACTCGCGTCCTCCTAACACGTTTCCTTAAGATTTATGAATTTCACATACATATTCGTGATGGCGATGCCCTCTCGCAAATAAACTTCCACATACATGAACGTTTAGAGATAAAGATACCTTATATATCTAGGTATGTAGGTAGTATCTATGGGAGGAGGAGCTTTTTAATGCCCCGTGCATCGGCTCGTCACCCGTAAACTCTTCGAAGGAACGGTTGAACGCACGCGGTTAGATGATGTTAACTATCGGCGAACACGCAACCGTTCTACTTTTTAGTTTCCATATTCTCAACGGCGTCTAAAATAAAGGCGAACGTTCGCGAACGTTTCTATTAAAGTTCTAATGATCAGTCGTTCTACTATCGATCGGTGGACGAGTGTGACATCGTTAACGATCGAAATATCGAGAATATTAGTGAAGAAAAAAAAAAAAAAAAAAAAAAAGAAGAAGAAAAGAAAAGAACAAGAGGGAAAGAAAATTCGTTGCAGGTTTACAAACGTTTTGCTACGTCGTTAAAACCGATTACTTAAACGTCCTCCCTCTTCGTAACTTCTTCGTGTCATCAAAGCATATATTCGGCTTCGTAATCAACGCCACTTACGTCTTCTATCGGTTCGACCGATTTCTTCGATCTCTAAAGCTTCTCCACGGCTCTAAAGCTCGACTTAGTTAGTGGAAAAAAAAAAAGAAAAAGAAAAGGAAAAAAAAAAAAAAACTTCGTCGACCGTAAATTGGATGAAAATGATCGTGGGTCGAGCGACGCTTGTTCTATTACATAAAGATAAATTACATTAGCTAGCTACTGTTTTATATGTACGTAATATTTTTGAAAGAAAATTTCGTGATATCAATTTATATTTCTCTTTGGGTTGGTAGTGTCCGCGGTAACGAAAATTTCACTTGGATCCGATAAGAAATAATCTACGGTAAGCAGAATAGTAGGCATACTGGTAGATTAGTTTGACTCAATTCAGTTGCTTCTCGTCACGCGATGCTCCTGTTTTCACCGGTGAGAATGAAGCAGCCCTGCTTTAAACGTCTCCCACCTGAAATTTACAACTTTCGGATGATTCTCCTAACATTTTAGTAAGGACGATAATCTATATACCTGCTATAGTATTTGATAAAATACTGTATGTACGGATCGATGATGTTTATTAGGCCGAAAATTGATAAGAGATTTTATTATTATTATTATTATTATTATTATTATTATTATTATTATTATTATTATTATTATTATTATTATTATTGTTCTCTAACACGGCATATACTCGTTCGAAAGTACTTCAGTTTTTAATAATATCTATACTGCGTAGTAGATTTTGATATTTGTTACCGATTTATTCATTGATCGAATTTGTTATTTGATTTATTTCGTGGTTTACATATATTAATCAAAGTTAGATATATATATATATGTATGTATGTATAGGGAGCATGAAAGTGATGTCGGACATTGATTGACAGATTTATTGCCCTCGGAAAGAAGTTCCTGTAACTTGATCGGATGAATCAATCTACCGTCAACAGAACGGACGTTGCAGTAATTTAACAGTTCGGGTAAAATTTAGGATATCCGAAATATCACGTACGTTTATTTTCTGTGATATTTTAAACGATAAATAAGCGCGAACATCTACCTAAGAGTAAAATTTGTCGAACGAAACGATTCGATTTACCGAAGTTTTTGGTAAAAAAAGGAAAAAAAAATATAATTTCATGGCGACATTCTATTAAGCAGTCATTGACCCAATGTCTATTTGACCCGATATGTCTCTATAGTACCATTGAAATAACGATTTGAACCTAAGTAGTACCACTCGAGTCACGTTCTCGTTGAATAAGCATTGCTAGATAGATACGTAGTATCCCTAAAGGATACTAGACTTCGATAGATGCAGAATAGACACAACAGTTTTCAAAGAACTAGACAAAAGTACATTCGTTGTTTTAACCGTTTTGTTTCTCAAAGAAAACAATTTTTCGTCATTTTGATTCGTGTATATTGTATTATTATATTAGATTATATTATATTATAATTTTATATATTATATATATATATATATTAGATTTATTCGTTAAAATTATATTACAAAAGTATACAAAATTGAAAATTTCATTTCGCGAATTTGAAATTCCTTTTATCCGACATTTAATTGATAAAACTTTCAAAGGCTACGATATATATTTATAGAATTAGACTAGATTGAATTAAAGTTCCTAGTAATCTAATTTTATCGGTCAAAAAAAAAAAAAAAAAAAAAGAAAAAAATCGTAATATTCGACGAGGTCTCTTTACTTCATTGCAGGAGAAAAATAAGAACAGTCTCTTATTTTTCTTTATAGCGGTTTCTCCTCAAGCACGGTTACCAAATCAGATCGGATCGATACAGTTCACGGTTGCACGCTTTAACTATAGAATACTTTAACTAGCTACCGTGAATATACCTAAGTTTAATTTCTTTAACATATTCTTTAACGACATTATTTCAACGACATTTTGCTACTGAAATAAGTATGTTGACTAAATTAGTTTCTTTTCATGTTTTCACAAGTTTGTACAGTTAAAAAAAGAAACTCGAGAACGCGTTGGTTTTAATCGAAATCGTACATATCTGCGAAATATTACGCTTCGCTAGAAATTTCGTTGCTCTTTCGCGATATCGATTAGAAGTCTTATTTTAGTTTCGACGGGGGCATCGAACCTTCCGAACGTTCGAACCGTTGGTTCGCCGACACTTAAGTTCTTACGGTAACTTCCGCGTTGAAATTGTTCATTTAAGAGTTTATTAAATCACCTTCCGCTGAATTAAAAACGAGGTTATACGAATAGATATAGCAGAAGTGGTAGGAACGTGTGTCGACACGCGTCAACCGACAAACGATCGTTAGAATTAATGACGTCGACTTTAAAACTGTCGGAACATTTCCACAGAACAATTTTATATCGCTTTCTCCCTTTCCCTCCCTCTTATATATACATTCGGCTTATCCGAATAAAAACTCTTTTCCTTTTTATTGGTTTTACCTTTTCTACCGTCTAGCACTATCTCCAACGGTCATCTTTCATTCTTACACCGAGCTATCGCACAAGAGACGATTTCTCTTTCGTTTCTACCACTCGACGTTTTTACTCCCACAAATGGGTTCATTTTAAGGGCATGAAATTTTTACGACGATCTCTCTCCCGATCTTTTATTAAACATTTCTTGGTCCTCCACTTTGATCTTTTAAAAATGTGTTAAATTACTTGTAAAAGAAGAGAAGAGATCGTAAGATACGTACCGGAAGGAGTAACGGCGTTAGGCAGAGTGGTTCGTCGAACGATGCTGCCATTATTGGTAGTGGCTTCCGACATCACCTGCGAAAATGGCGGCTGGGCAAAAGTTGTCGCCGGTGGGGGTGGTTCGCGCAGCATCCGTATCTTTTGTATCATCTCACGTATCTCGTATCGTAGAATACCGAGGAAACAGAGTTTGGTGAAGGCCACGACGCAAAAGCCAAATACGAATAGGCGATCGGAAGTTTCTCTTAACCAGCGTAGCAAGGATTCGTCGCATCCTCGCGAGTATGGTTGCTGGCAGGTGTCGCTGACATTCATGATGGGCCCGCAACATGTCTGCGGCCAACGGGATCCGAAATCACGCGGCCCTGTTACACCGCAACACGTGAATTCCTTCTGCAGTCGATCCCAATGCTCGCTGAATCGTGGCTCCTTACCGTACTCCGTCTGTCGAACAATGAGAAACACGTTTAACGCTTTTCACGTCGGACTATTTCAAAGACTAAGAGAACGTGTACCTGACGTCGCAATAATAAATAAATTCCTATAATAGAAATGATATTTCTCTTGTTTTTGATGGACTAGACAATCGTTACGAGGCTTGTTTGACAATGAAATGTAACTACTCGATGCCAAAACGTGTCGGCTCAAGTGTCCTTTCACTGACTATTTGAATAAAGAAATTATTACATTTTCTACGCCGACGTGATATTCTGCTCGATTAAAACCTATCTCTTCTACTCTTTGGTAATATCTAAAAATTCGTTTGAAAATTTTTCCTTCTTTCCTCCTTTCGTTTTTTTTTTTTTTTCTTCCTTTCTATATATCGAAAAGCTATTTAAATTTGAGAGAGGACGCAGCGAGGTAAATTACTCCAACGACTTTTCATACTCTGATATTTTCCGTGCGAAAGGTTAATCGGTAAGATCATTGTAACAGCGAAGTAGGCGTTCTAATTTGCGAGAGGGCACTTGAAAATTCAATATTTCACAGTTTTCAATGGGATAGGTACGACGGAAAATTTCACCGGTTGATAAAAATAATGTCAATGTTCTTTCGATCTTGAAATTCAACTTGAAATTTACTTACTAACGAGTTTCATCAAAACCGATTCTCTTGTTTATTTTTTTTTTTTTT
>NC_057693.1:5072627-5122343 GCF_014466175.1 Vespula pensylvanica
CTTACTAACGAGTTTCATCAAAACCGATTCTCTTGTTTATTTTTTTTTTTTTTTCTTTTCTTTCTTTTTGATCGCACTTTCGTCGAGATAGATATTTGTCCTGTATAAAACAACTATAACTTCGTCTTTAGAACTTTCTTAATTGCGACAGTAACGTTTCAACGGTATCACTCGTCGTTTTCGAAGCTGCTATAAGTTACTAAGAGTCGACGACAAGATATTTACTTCGTGACGTATTAATCGTTAGCACCGACGAACACGGATAACTATTAATAATCGTAAGAAATTTAGGCCGTGAGATTTACTCGCGCCGAGTACACTTTGTCGAGAAGAAATAGAAAAACGAAAAAGAAAAAGAAAAAGAAAAAAAGAAAAGAAAAGAAAAGAAAAGAGTGAAAAAAAGAGAGGAAAAAAAAAAACGATAAAAAGATTGTGCTAGATCGAAAAAGAAGCCCCATAATTCCGTTCTCATCCGTTGCTCGTTATCGGTTCGTGTCAATCTACGCACGTTTCTCGTTAGATTATGCGATCAGTCTGGATAAGGGAACACAAAAGCCGAGAGGGTGTGTAACGATTTCGAATACGGTGGAAAGAGGTCGAACTAAGAAAGAAAAAAGAAAGAAAGAAAGAAAGAAAGAAAGGCTTTTCAAGAAAAAAAGATTAAAGTAACTCGTGGGAACCCTCGAACGTTGATTTTCTTTCGGAGCATCGTAAATGTAACAATCTTACTTTCTAGCGCGAAGAGTAAGAATTTTATCGTGCGTAAACGTGAGTCCTACCTCGGAGCGTTTGATTTTAACTTTCCAAAAGGTTTTACGATCTTGCCTGATAATTTCCTATTATACGTTGGCCCATTTCTACGATTCGCTTGTATATCTTAGTCTTAAAAAAAAGAAAAAGAAAAAAAAAATCGTCTAAGAAAATAGAGAACACAGGAGTTAAAGGAGATTAGAATTTTAAGAAGGACACGAAAGAAGGGAGGAGGACGTGTTTTTAAATAGAATTTACTCTATTACGAATTATCGAGGAACGATCGAGTAAATTATTCTATCATATTGCTACACGATTAAAATGAATTGCACGTAGAAGAGAGAGAAAGAGAGAGAGAGAGAGAGAAAAGAATTTCATATTTGTAATTCAATTTGTCACTTTTTTCATCTCTCCATTTTCCTTTTGCATTTTATAGTTAACAGGGTCGACGGGGCATAGAACGTATCTACATATAGTATACGTATGGTTATATACGTAGTAAACCCAAGGGCGTCGTGATAAACAAGTAGTCCTAACAGCGCTAAAAGCGTGCTCCGAATACGGAGTAAAGTGTTTATATGTTCGGTGTAACTACCGCATATATGGGGCTAAGTCAGGTGTGTCCACTCGAGACAATATTTTGCATAGTCTGAAACGTATCTTATTAAAGAGAGACAAAGCGAAATTGGGACATATTAAGACTGAAAATTGTAAATTCAATTGTATCGGAAATAGATTGACTCGTTGATTGTTTTTCGACGATGATTTGATTTATTTTTTTGCGAGGAACGATTGTGCGTCTATACGATAAGTCAATCCGATGTCATAGTATTTTTTTGTTGAGAAATGTAATTAAAAAAAAAAAAGAAAAAAAAGAAAAGAAAAGAAAAGGATGAAATAGAATTCACACAAAAAATAAACATTGTTACGATTCGCGATAGGTTAGATGTCACGTTGATCGATCCATGCAGAAAATGTAGGATCTAAGTACTCTAAGCGCTAGGTTTGTATGTTCTAGCTCGTTGGCCATATCATCGGTCGTATTGCATGGTCTATGAGTAAACGTACGACTACTCTGTTCTCAAATACGATTTATCTGCGGATATAACGAGAAGAGAGAAACAAAAACAAGAACAGATGCGGATCAACTCGCTTAAAATAATCCTCATTTATCTTACCGTTATTATTACCTATATTTTACGTGACATTTATTCGAAAATAAATGTATATATATATATATATATATTTATAATATATTTTAATATCATAAATAGAATATACTTTACCGTTCCTTTAATATTCAAATAATATTCATGGTGTGCATTTTATATCACTCCTAAGATTTTTCCTTATGGATTGGAACGTAAAATCTTGAAGGACGAATGTACGTAATGTGCAATAAACGTACAGTTAGAAATGTTCGCGACCTACATTTTATCGGGATGAAATATCGGCTGCTAACATAAGAGAGAGAAAGAGAGAGAGAAAGGGAGAGTTGATATATATATATATATATATGTGTGTGTGTGTGTATGTTGGTATGTATATATAAAATATTATGTCTACAGAACAGATATTGCACGGTGAAACGTAAATTTACGGATGACAAAAGAGGAAAAGGAAAGTTTTCGCGTCAACATACCACCGGCATTAATTATAAAAGAGAAGAGAGCATATTCTATAATAATAAAAATAAAAATGAATGTAGGATAAAGAAACTCTTATTTTCCCCTCGAGAACGGCTCATTTCCACGATTTTATACTTTCATACGTTCGCGACAATTAAAATAGCTTAAGTTTATCTTCTTGGACGATTACCAAATGCTACTACCAATTGGAAATACATATACTTATGTACTTTCGATAGAAAAGATTTTCCCTTTTATTTTCGGATATTTCAACAGGTATCTTTGTTCTAACGGCTGTAATATGTCATTTGATTTCAATGAAAGAGCTTGGCTCGCTTTCGCCGATCGAATTTTAGTATTTTTCTTCGTAAAACTGTAAAGTCTTTTAGGCGACATTTTTCACGTATAAAAGCAAAAACATATATATATATATATATATACAGACATGTTCTTGAAATGAAAAACGTGAAAAGGGTAAATCATACGAGTAGGTACGTGCGACGTTTCGAGAAAACGGAGAAAAACTCAAAAGAACATATTCCCGATGACGAATGTTTTAAAGGATGAATCCTTTAGCGAATCGGTCTCGAAAGCCAAGGATAAACAGGGATGAATCCTTGTTTTCTCATTTATACCAAAATCTTTCTTTGAAAGGTACGAGAGATAACGCGTAAAGTGGAAAAAGAAAGAACCTTTGTGTTGGGTCAGCCAACCACAGCCAACCGTCGCATTATTCGTTTCTTATGTATGAACCACGTTGCGGTTTCCACAAACGAGCATGCATATTCTTGCGAGATATCTATGAGAAGATTGTGCGTTTATGTGCGTGTATGTGTGTGTGTTTAAATACGCTCGTTCACTTTGGACAAAGATATATAATTCTCTGGCAACAACGAAAGAACAAATGAGAAATAGGGAAAGGAATCTTAGAACTAACTGTCTCGAATCGTTTCTAAATGGCGTTGATTCGGTCGCGGCCAAAGAGAACCATTTTCTCGGTGTGTTACTCGACGAAAGAATGCCAACGAAAAGGAGGTGACTCTGGCAAAGAAAAATATCACGACTGTTATCACGACACGGTTCACTGCTAATACGGATTCAGTTAGGAGCTCGATAAACCTGTGATAACTCTTTCTCAATATTTTCTTTTCTATTCTTTATCGTTTTTCTCTCTCTCCTTGTCTCGACTAAAGCAAAGGGAAAATTATGATAATATCATTGATTTACGAATGTAATCATTAATAGAGATATATAATATTATTTAATTATGCTCGTATATATCTCGTATGTTCTTGTTCCCTCGATAAAATCATTTGGAAGGAAGATAATACTCACGAGAGAGCATTTGAATCACTGGGTTATACCTGACCGAATTACTAGGGTTAATGTCCTACTCGGTTTGGTCTATTCTACCGTATATCAGTCCAATGTTCAAAGAGAATCGTATATCAGTCCCGTCTTACTGGTGGCTAGCCGTATTTTAGACTCACAGATTTCAAAGGCCTCCTCTTTCTCCTTTCCCTCCCTCTTACCATCCATCCACCCACCTACTGCTTTTAATCGACCAAAGTTAAAACGAAAACTTTGCAGTTTCTTTCGTACCACGAGAAATAATGAGGATTCTCTTTCGAGCTCACGTATGTCAGTACGTGACGCGTCGATCGGAGATAATAACGAGAGATAAATATTTTCTTTTCTTTTTTCTTCTGTTTTTTTTTTTTTTTTTTTTTCTAACATAAAGATAAACTTTTTTATCGAACGCGTTCTCTCCGGTTTTGTAATCTTCCCGATGCTTTCCTCTGTGGATTTAAAACTTCACGGATACATAAAATATATTCTTGTCAGCGTATATTCCTTCGTACGTTCTCCTCTTCTTCATTTTTTTCTTTTTCTTCGTCTATCATCCCCCTCTTGAAAAAAAAAAAACAAAAAAGAAGAAGAAGAAAAGAAAATAAGCCTCCCCAAAAGAATGGAATCAGTTAAATCATACATTTAATCACGCTCGGGTTGTAATACCGAAAATATAATGCCTAAGAAAAGAAAACTCGCAAAGGGATTTAGACGATTCTCTTGAAAACTATCTCCATTTACAAAGCTTGAAAATATAACGACATAAGGGATAAAGATAGATAGGTAGATAGATAGATAGATGGATAGATAGATGCATAGATAGATAGATAGATAGAAAGATAGATAAATATACCTATCATATATACAGGAGAGAGAGGGTATTGTAATAACATACTCGTATCATTTTATTCAGTGAATACGATAAATCTCCTATAGAAGAGTTTCCGGCCTAGATTTATAAAAGTATCATTGAAAAAAGAGGAAGAAGCCCGTTTCTACGCTCGATAACACTCAGAGACAGTCGTACCACTTTCTTATTACGCAAGTGAATCTCCGTTTCTTTCGTTTCTTCTTTCATTTTTGTTTGTCTCTCTCGAGCAAGCAAGTAGCAAGCAAGTAGCAAGCGAGCAAGCAAGCGAAAGGAGTAATAATTACGACCGAGAAAATCCAATGAAAGATTTTGTTCAGAAAGAAAGAAAGAAGGAAAGAAAGAAAGAAAGAAGGAAAAAATGAACGAATTAGACGAGCCCATTACCCATTCTAATTATCATCGAGCGTGCGATCTTATCATCGTTTCTCGCGTCACGTAGTTAGGTAACTTTCGCATTAGATCGACGTCAGCGAACGTGATTTTTTCTTCAAACTTGAAGACGAGTCAAGCGAGGCTAGAGAAAGATCAGACGTAGGAGCCAAGTCGGACGTTCATCTCGAATCTACGTGGAGATCGTTTAGAACGGCGGACTGAGTTAACTTGGACGTGCGTGCCAGAACATTATCGTAGATGACATTAGGATAATCTTGCTTGAAGTTATCGAGTACCTTCGACCTTTAGATGGTAAAAGAACGAAAGTAAGTCAAAGGGAGCGTGTCCGAATAAGTTACGAAAAGGAAAGAAAAAAAATTTCTAAAGATCTGCAAGTAAAGGTTGACGAAACTAAAATCAAATCAAATCAAATCAAACAAAACCTATTTGGTTTGTTTGAACAAAACAGATAAAAGGAGCAACGATCGAACCTGTAATCGTAGCCTTAGCATGGGCCTGAGTTGAGCGTTCATTCCCTCGGAACGGACGACCCAAACGATACCGATAACGATGTCTCCGAAGAGTAGGACCAAGAGTAGAACCCAATAGACGTTGAGTAATTTGGCGCTGAGTCTTCTTACGGCAACGCAACCGAGTAACTGAACGAGTCCCAGTTGAGTACCCAAAGCGAGGTAAGCATATAGGGCCGTCGGATCGAAGGCTCTTGGGACTCCAGGTATTACGTGCCTTCTGGGATCGCCGGTGAATATAATGGACATTGATACGACCGCGGCGAATGCAGCCGCGCTGAAGAAGAGCACCCCGTTACAGGCGTAAATCCAGATCCGATAATATCGCATCGCGACGTCCTGGCCACCGGCGGTGCGTCTCTGAGACGTCACCGAAGCCGGCGCCTCCTCGACGGCGTACTCGCGGCTTCCGCTGCTTCTACGGACGCTCCTTTTCACGATATTGTTTTTGTTCCCACTCTCGTAATTGTTGTTGTTGTTGTTGTTGTTGTTGTTGATATTATTGTTATTATTGTTGTTGTTATTGTTGTTATTATTGGTCGTGGGAGTGTAATTGTTTTCGTAATTGTTGTTGAAATTATTGATGATGTTGTTGTTGTTGTTGTTGTTGTTGTTGTTGTTAGTGGTCGTGATGATGGAGGCGTCTATAGATCGCCTGTGCTCCTGACGATCGTCCAGCAGGAAGATAAAGGGCGGCTTCGCGCTGCAGTCCTTCTTCGCTGTCTTTTGGCGGTGCGTCGACTGCGGGGTGACCGAACGTTGCAGCAGCATCACCGTCATACTATCGTGCCTCCCTGGTACGCGTGTCCTCGTCGTAAGGGTAGCTTCGAACGTAACGGGCAAAACAAGAGGGAGAGAGAGAGAGAGAGATGAGAAAAAAGGAGAAAGATAGTTAAGATTGACGGCAACGATGAAAAAGTAGGAAAGGAAAAGAAGAAGATTAAGATAACGATGGTGCTCGAAGAGTAGTAGAGATAGAACTAGAAATAGAAGTTGGAGTTGAAGTAGAAAAAGAAGAAGAGGAAGAAGAGAGGAGACGAAGCGTGGCCGAACGAGACCCGGACACTCCGTCTCCTGGTGGAAAAGAACCGAGGAAGGACGTGTGTCACGCGAGGCACCCTCTACCCCAATACGATGGTTCCTTGTTCATCGTAATCTGTTTGGATGAGAAGCCAATGTCCCTTCAAACAGCTATTGACGCTGCCGCAGTTCACCTTGATCGAGCGAAATAAGACGATATCTGCGAAAACAGAGATTAAATCTGATTAATTCAGGGCAATTATTTTTTCTTCTCTTCTTTTCATTTATTTGCGATCAAGGATAATCGGTGGATGTTTCAAAATGAGACAGTTGAAAAAGTTTTGAGGTTTGAGGAACGAAAGAAAAAGTATTTGGAAGGATAGAGAAAGAAAAAAGAGGGATGCGCGCAAGATGGAATCCTACCGATGAAATATTCTCTTTATTTCTCTCTCTCTCTCTCTCTCTCTCCATTCTTCTTTTAGTGTTTTTTCTATACTATTCCCAACGTGCAAGAGTTCCGAACGAAATTTCGCGCAACAATAACGACTAAAAGCAACGAGCAGGTCGCACGTGCATTGCTTTACCTCATCGTACGTTCTGATATTCTGGCAAACTTTCAAGTATCAAGTTTCAAATGCATCCCACGATATTGCGACATAAATATATTCCTTCTCGTTCGAATGGTATCTCCTCTTAAAACGGACTCCATAAAAAGGGGAGAAGAATATAACGTGTAATTTCTTTTATCCTCTCTCACGCGAGACTATGTCTGATCTCGAACGTACAATTTATTCTTTCTTCTTCTTCTTCTTTTTTTTTTTTATTATTATTATCATTGTCGTAAGTGTTCGTCCAACCAACACCGGTAGTCTACCACTGTACGCTACCATGCTATCATATTCTACTGTCGTCCAAGGAGTGCAAGGGCTCTACTGTAAATTATCGTTGTCACGCGCGTTCCCCGTCTTATGAAACGCTTTCCCTCGGACTTTAACGATTCATAAACTCCTCCTTTCGTCCTTATTACAAACCTGTATAAACCGTGGTATCGTAAGATACGGAAACTCAAGACATAAATATACAGGAAATAGAATCACGAAATTTACGAAACAAATCGTAAAGCAAATTAATAATTCTTTGGTTAAAATTACGTAGAGCATCGTTTCAAGAGCTTTCGTTTCATTTAAGAAGATTTCGTTTACAAATACGAAGTAATCAAATATACATCGCGTATGTTGTACATGAAAGCACTACTTTTTGAATACTCGACGAAGCTTTCGATATGTATAAGTAAGAGGAAAAGAAAAGCTCGAATAGTCGAGTTCGATACGGTATCCTTTTTTATTTAATTTTTTTGCCTCGTTTTTTCTCTGTTCCTTCTTTTTTCAAATTAAAGACCAACGGCTAAGAGTTGATTGGTACACCTCTTGGATGCTTGTTGGTGTCAAAAGAAATATAAAATGGATGAAAAGAAGAGCTCGAGGAGGAGTTGATACGAAGCTAAGTCCTTATAAATGAAAAGGCTTATAACGACTATGAAAGAGTACTCGGCTAATTTCAATTCGTAGATACATAGGTATGGATCGATCGATTGGCACCACGCGACGTAGCGTGAAGCGTAACGGTTTCCCTTCTTCTTCTTCTTCTTCTTTTCTCTCTCTCTCTCTCTCTTTTTTTTTTTCATTTACGACAAGGATATCTTCGACGGTATTGCATTACGGCAAGACGAACGACTGACTGACCGACCGACCAAGGAGACAGTCAATTTGACGAGACACACGAACGAAGGATGAACGAACGATTTATGACGTTCCACGAAAGGTCAAACGGTCTTCCATTTTGTCCACCTGGCTGGAGGATAAATGACCGAAAGGAGGATCTCGATCGGGTGTCTGCGAGGCGATAGACCTTTGTTCTCCCCCTTTCGACTCTCTAGGCCCGTACGTAATGATACCTCGGCTATAGTCCGACTAGTGGTCAGTTATTCATACGATAAAAGTCGAATGCGGAATCCGAACGAGAACCCTCGCGAGTGTCTCCGATTTATCACTGCTTACGTTAAACAATGCGTCGTCAAACAAACGTGTCCAAATTTCTCGAGTGTTCTTCAATTTAAAGGAGAAGCGAAACCACGTTACCTTTTATCACCAGACACGTTCGACAATATTTATCTTCCCTTTTTTTTCTCTCTTTTTTTTTTCTTTTTTTTCTCTCTTTTTTCTTCTTTCTTACACTTTTCATCGACTAAGAAAGGTCTTCGGGATCTACGAACTCAACGAAAGCTTCATTAATATTATACAATGTTAATTAGCGGTTAATCCCTATCTCATCGAGATCAAGATTAATCGGTTTCGCTCGAGTAAACTGTACGCAAGAAGTTGGAATAAAATCGTCGAGTAATAATATCCTTGACGCCGAAAGTACGTTTTCAGGGCAGTTATACTTCGATCGAAATAATATTCTCGTATGCGAGACCATATGCGCGGTGCATTTTCTACATCAAACCGTACTCGCCATCTGGATGAGATATACACGCCCACGCGTGAAAGTGTATCGTTCGAGCGATCGGGATCGTTCGTGCTCGCCATTAGAAAAAGTCTTTTTCAAACCGATCGATCGCGAGAAAGTATATATGTTATACATATATATATACGTCTATATATATATACACATACACATACAGGTATATATATGTAACTTATATATAGATATATGTATTTAAATATTGGTTACAATTTTTGCAACCGATTCACCATTCCACGGTGATTATAGTAGGGTAAAATGTCGAGTACGTTTATGTCCAGCGATCGAACGTAATTAAAGCGAAGGTAGGACGAGCCATACGGTTAAATAAACAAAGCGACGATGCAGCCTTTAAATGCAACGACTAAGTCACGCTTTGTAAGTCACGTTCAATTATTAACAAAATTTTAATACCATTTTAGTTCGACCTAAATCGTGTTTGCTTGGCAAATCGAAAAAGCTTTATTATATCCCTTTGGTCTTTTACCAAACGTGATTTAATTATTTTCGGATTTGCCGAACTTTGCTCTTTTAGGAGGAAAAATGAGTAGATTTTGATTTGTTCTTATTATATCTGCTTTTCGTACGATTCAACGGAGAAGAAAATATCGTAATCGAAGAAAGAACGAAAGAAGAATGATTTCTCGTAAATTAACCTACACGACAACGACAACAATGACAACGACGACGACAACGACAACGACTACGACTACGACGACGACGACGACGACGACGACGACGACGACGAGGAGGACGAAGGACACGCATTAATTTGACAATTTGCCAGTAGTAAAGTAGTATGATAACAGTATGTAATTTTTGCCGAATTGTATTCCCTTATGACAGTTGTAGCGTGCAATAGGCAATTCTATTATCGATCCTTTTCCGGCTAGCTCGAGGCGCTATGTTGCTTCCGTGGAGTCGAGGAGAAGGACAGGAGGGAATAATAGTGAAGAGGGAGAGGAGGAGGGGAGGGGAGAGGAAGAAGGCGGTGGGAGGTAAGGGAGAAGGGCGAAGGGTTGAAAGGCTGGAAAACGGAGGAAAAAAATGAAGTGGTAAAAGAGTACAAAATTACGCATAAAAAATGCATAGGGGAAAAAAGTAAGAGTGGCGATTATGGAAATCGTAAAAAATAGGGGATTAGCTTGGGTCGAAGGTAGAAGGAGAATGATGAGGAGGAGAAGGAGGAGGAGAAGGAGGGGGAGGAGGAGAAAGCATGCACGCGTCGGTGACGTGCTTGAAGAGCGTGCACTTTGGCGCATCGCTCGTGCCAGCTCTCTCGTGTAGTAAAGCTGATGGAAGGTGAGAGAGGAGGGGAGTCGCGTAACGATAACACGGAAGAATGGTTAAGGGTCCATCGATCGTTCGAGCCCTCCGCGCGCGTGCTTGTTCGCCCTCCTCGATAAAGAGAACGAGAGAGAGAGAGAGAGAGAGAGAGAGAGAGAAAGAGAGAGAGAGAGAGAGAAAGAGATATATGCCTTTCTCGTCTAACATTCTAGTCTATGTACCGTTCTAAATACTTTCGAAAGAATCAAAATTCATGGACGATCAGTCAATGTCCTATCTGGTCAATGTCCACCAATAGAATACCTATCTATTTGATACCACGCGATCGCGCAATGATCCCTTAAAATTTATCTACTGATATGATCGCTATCTCTTTTTCTTTCTTTCTTACTTTATTTCATTCTTTCTTTCTTTCTTTCTATCTCTCTCTTTCTCTCTCTCTCTCTCTCTCTCTCTCTCTCTTTCTCTCTCTGTCTGTCTCACAGTGTACCGTGTGACTGGACAATAAAAAGGAAGCATGACCTTGTACGATGAATTAAACGGCGTATGCCACGGTCGCGAGACCGGCACCCTCTTTTCTGTTTTTTAATTAAATTCCTCCATCGAAGGAGAAAGAGAGAAATAGGGAGAGGGAAGGAGAAGGCCGTGAGGCGAGAGCTTTTAATTAGCCGTCGATGCGAATGTTTGTCACGGTCCGAGGCCGAGCGTGAAAGAGAATGCTGTACCAGTGGAAAAGAGGGGTAGAGAGACAGAGAGAGAGACAGAGACAGAGAAAGAGAGAGGGAGGGAGAAAAAGGGAGAGAGAACACGTAGTGGTCGAAGCCAATGAGAAAGAAGGGGAGAGAGAGAGAGAGAGAGAGAGAGAGACTGGCTGGCGTTATGTAATCCTCCTCCAACCTTCCCGAAGGAGTTTGCGGCCGATTTCCTCCCTCTTTTCACCCTTTACCATTTCACCCTTGTTTTAACTCTCCTGAAAAATCGACGATCCTCACTTCTTTTCTACTCTTCGACTATACGAACATTATTTGTCTATCTTGATGAGAAGAAGAAGAAAAAAAGAAAAAAGAAAAAGAAAGGACGAGACCAGACAATTTTTGCGTCTTTCGTAAAAAAAGAGAAAGACTTCTTGAGATATACAGAAGAGGAAATGAAACAAAGAGAAGGAGACGATGATTCCTGCTCGCCCATGAAGATGACGATCCTGTGCACTCGATCTCGAGACACACACGTGATCCTCACCGTGATACCAACCCTCCCACTCACCCACGCCTATCGATCGGCTGTGGATCGATCCGGCGTGTAGAGAGAGGGAAAGAGATAGATAGATAGATAGATAGATAGATAGATAGATAGATAAAGATAGATAGATAGATAGATAAAGATAGATAGATAGATAGATAAAGATAGATAGAGAGAAAGAGGGAGAAGAGGAGATGGAGAGAGAGAGAGAGAGAGAGAGAGAGAGAGAGAGGGAGAGAGAGGGAGAGAGTAACGGGAAGACGACGGACGGGAGAGGGCGCGTAGAGTGAGAGAGACAGAGACAGAGAGAGACAGAGAGAGATAGATAGACAGATAAATAGATGATGGATGTATGTATGGATGAATGGATGGATGGATGGATGGATGGATAGAAAAGCGCAGGACGGCAGCAGGACTATGGCAGAACGTTAACGGGTGGATCTTTCGAGAAATCCGTTATATCACTGACCTTAACAAGAATGTAAGAGGACGCAAAAACGGCGCGCAGGAGCGTGGGGTTGTTCGCCGTGAGGTCGATGACGATGATCGTCGGTGATACCAGCGACGCGGACAGAGGGATCGAGCGTCGATAACGAAAATCGCGACTTGCTCGTACGCACGAGTGCGCTCGTCAGGTAACGTCTATGAGCATCGCCGCGAGCCTCACGGTAGCCGCTCTTCTCGTTCTCCGTTATTTTGTTTTTCTTGTTCCCACTGTTGTTTTTGTTCTTTCTCTTGTTGTCGTTTACGTTGACGTTGTCCTCGTGCCCGTTGTCGTTTCCCTCGGCGTTCATGCCAGCTCAAGCCGGGCTGCTTGCGTCGTTTCGCTCGCATTCGCCGTCTCCACCGCGACTCTTCTTCTTCTTTTTTCTTCTTCTTTTTCTTCTTCGGTTTTCCTCTCTCTCTCTCTCTCTCTCTCTCTCTCTCTCTCTCTCTTTCTCTGTTTGTCAGTCTCTCTTCCTCTTTCTTTTCCTCTCTCGTAAGCGACGAGGAGGAGGAGAAGGAGGACTTTCTCAGCAGCGGCGAAGCGCGCTCTCAGCTCCCACGCTCCTTCTTCCTACGACGAGCCTCTTCGACGAGCAATCTCCGTTTCTCCTCCTGCTTGTCCTCCTCACCGTCCTTATCCTCCTTCTCCTCGTTATCGTTGTCGTCGTCCTCGTCGTCGTACTGTCGTTGGAGCACTGATAAGAACAACCGTATAGCATGTCGAGTATGAAACACTTATTGCTACGATACACCTGGTTGACTACACTATCGAGCAAGCACGAGAAGAGAACAAACCGAAGAGAGGATTTTGCTTTTGGCAAGCACTCTTGTGGCAGGCAGAGAGAAAGAGAGAGAGAGAGAAAGAGAGAGAGCAAGAAAGAGAGAGAGAGAGAGAGGGAGAAACAGAAAGAGCGAGAAAGAGAAAGAGAGAGAGAGAGAGAGAGAGAGAGAGAGAGAGAGAGAGAGAGAGAGAATGAGAAAAAGAGGAAGAGGAAGAGGATCGAACCGAAACACTCGAAACGTAGGAAGACGCGCACGATTTCACTGGTAGTGCTGCTGTTGGTGCTATACTGCTGATACTGCTGCTACCGCTGCCGTTGGAAGATATAAACGAGCGGCTTTGGTCTCTGCGCGCGCGAGAGACACAGAGAAACAGAGAAAGAGAGAGAGCGAGCGAGCGAGCGAGCGAGTTAACGAACGAGTGCGAGAAAGAAGGGAGAGGGGGAGGACGCGAGTCCGCCACACGAGCGAGGGTGGCTCTCAGCAGCGCCCGAGGTAGGCAACCGGACTGACACAGACTGTGCCGCGATATGGGACTCTCTCTCTTTCTTTCTCTCTGCCTTTAGAACGTGATGGACACCACCACCACCACCACCACCACCACCGTTACCACCACCATGACCACCACGACCACCTCCACCACCACCGTTTGCTCTCAGCGACTCAGCGCCGAAGCGAGAAAGCACGGCGAGGGTGGAGAAAAGACGAAAGCAGAGCTTGCGCTGTCTCTTCTCCTCGTGTCAAAACCCACCACCGGCTTACCCCCAACGCCGAAATTTATCTCGCGCCTTTTATCGAAAATTTCTTCGCGATCATATCTCTCTCTCTCTCTCTCTCTCTCTCTCTTTACCGAAAGATAAGCGGGCTCATTTCGCAAGATTATAGCTCTCTCTCTCTCTCTCTCTTTCTTTCTTTCTTTCTAGACAACTTTCTAAATCGTTCAAAATGAGATTTGTTCTTTTTATCCAGTTTTGAAATCTCGTCGGGATTAAAAGAAATCTTCTCGATTTAGGAGACTATCGAGGAATTCGTTATTCGTTATTATTCGAATTATCACGATTGCTTGGATCTTCTTTTGAAAATCGCGTCTATCGTTTACTCTGAATCGAAAACTCTATCAAAAATTTCGTTCGTACGATTATCGATGCGTTAGCTTTTTAGAGTATTCTTGTTTCTGTTCTCTCTTTCCTTTTCTCTCCCCCTATATTTCTTTCTTTCACTTATGCGATTCAATCGAATGGAATAATTTCAGCTCGACGGTAGAATGCACGCAGGCCACGGTCGACAAAGTTGCGGTGGGGTCGGCCGTAACGTAGCCGATGCTTTGATCAAGCTCGGAGCCCACGATACGCGCTTTATTTCCGTCGTTGGCAACGACGAGCCTGGGACGGCTATATTCCAGAGTTTGAAGGGAGGCGGTGGGACCTTGAAACGTTCGTCCGACGTGTCCACGGCTAGGTACGTTTATCTTCCTTCCCCTCTTCTTTTTCTTTCTTTCTTTTTCTTTTTTTTTTTTTATTTTCAAGCCAACACACGGTACGTATCGTTATCGATCATTCGTTAAAACGTTGAGTTCGATATATGTAAATATTTTTACCTTTCTTCCTTTTTACCTTTCCACTTTCTCGTATCTTTCATTAAAACTTTGATACGATACAATGATTACAACACTTGCAACATGCGAAAGTTAAAGTCTTGGTAAATTTTCCCAGCTGTACCGTCGTGGTTGATGCCAAAGGTGAATGTTGTTTCATCGTAGGCGAGATGGGAGCTTTTGCTGCCATTGATATCAATTTAATAAGAAAATATCAAACGCAATTGGAAGCAGCCAGCATTATCGTCATCGATGCCAATTTACCCGCGGAAACTATGGCATTGACCTTGGATATTGCCTCCCACGCGAAAATTCCAGGTTAGTGAGAAATCAATTTAATCGTACCTCTTTTATTTCTTTTCGTTTATTCGATCCAACGTGTCCATAAAATATATATTTATATACATATACATATATAAATATATATATACACACACACACATATATATATTTATTTATGGAAAATAATTTTATATAAGCTTTTATTGTCTTTGGAAAGAAGAATGGACGGACATTAAAGTTTCGAACTATCGATCGGACCTTTTACTTTCCTTATTCTTTTTATATCTCCGACTTTGTCCGACGATCGTATAAAAATTACGATAAATCTTAAATTATATTTCTATGTGTTATTTGAATAATTATGTCGCATATAGAGATTCTTGAAACTTTTCAAATCAAAAAGTATTAAAGATTATAAACTAAAAAAAAAAAAAAAAAAAACGAAAACGAATTATTTTCATTGAATATAAATACAGATCATCGAGATATATTATGAAATTAAAGAAAAGAAAATGACGCTGATGATCGGTGCGGATAACTCAAGATATAAAAACAAAAAATATACGTAGAAATATTTCGATAATCGCGGAATATGTGATTAGTCATACCACAGAGTATTTTTTAACATATTTTTTCTTATCATCGTTCGTGTTCTTTTACGATAATCTTCTATTGGTACTTGCATTGCAAAATAATAATGCTGAAATTATGATGTTAAATCTAAGACATATATAAAAAAGAAAAGAAAATGAAACGATATCAGTCTTCCTACCTAACGTGGACGGATATTGTACTGCGTCGCATTTTTGACTCGTCGAACTGTGCGCAATGAAGTACAACTGTGGCTTCGTTTCGTGTTATGTAAGATATAGATTCTATATAACTTTGTTCGTTACTTCGATTATATGTAGCCGCTTCGTTGCGAGCCATGATGACTTTGTGGATTAGGCTGCATTTGCATGACGAGATTACGAGATTCTTTACGATACGTATAGCCCGCTCGCGCATTTAAATATAATAAAAATGCACCTAATGAATGTAACATGAAAGATATAACGGCAAGACCATAAGACCACGACAAATGATTGAAATTTGGATACATTAACCAATCCCTGCGCCAACACTGACCTCCGAATATAGCGACTGCCAAAAATAATAAGACACCTAAAATTCCAAACGGATTAACATTAAATATAGATACTTTGTAATGATATACGTATAGATAAAATTATTTCGGAATATAATCTTTAAGATAACACCGATATATATTTACCAGTTGTAGCATTAAATATAAATGCTGCGGCAGAGAGAATCCATTCGTAATGCAATACGAATCTTAGCGGCCATCTGATTAAAATCAATACGATAATTGCTTGCGAGGAAAATGACAAAAGTAAAGAGAGAGTGACGAATGCCTGTACGACCATAAGCCAAACAGGTAGTAACCATTCTCTTATGACAAAATATTCTTGAGAAAAAATGTGATGGCATCCGTCGAATAATTTGTCAAACTGATAATACGGATATCGGAATTGTTCGAAACAATACTCCCAAAGACCCATATGTTTGAACTTACTAAACGTTTCTTGATACGATTCTATCCAATACGGACTGAAAACAAACAAAGATTATATTTTTTCTAATAGAATTTTTTGATTATTATACGTTATTAAATTTTTACATATACTATTTATTACCTTGTAAAAGACATCAATAAAAGTAATCCAGCGATATATGTTATTATGCCTCCAAAAACTACGGCATCTATTTAGCAAAATATCGAAAAACATTATTAGAGGTTATGTCGTAAGTATTACAATAACAATCGAAAAAATATCTCACTTGATGCTTTGGGATAATCTTGTTTGTCGACCGTCATTCTTGATATTTTATTCTCGATGTTATAATATTCTCGATTCAAAAATATGGTAAAAAAAAGGATAAATCTTCACAAGATATTTTTCACAGAAGTTGATGTCACTTGTACTCCGATGCTTGCCACACCTTAATGTCGCGTTTTCATGATAATAATAACGCACGATTTTTCATCGTTATGTTAATCGACTTTAAAGCGAATTATCGTATAATTAATTACAAAAAACAATTATTAGTAATATCTTCATAAAATGAACTCGTATGATTATTACGCGTTAATGAAAATGAAATGCTATTGATACTTACGCATTTACGAATTCGTATTTACGTAGCACCATCTTCTGGAATGAATTTGAACCAACTAATCGCGCGTAGATAAAATTCAAATTTGTCACGTTATAAATTCTAATTATTTTATCCTATAAATTCACATGAATTATATTTTAATTTTTATTATTTATAACATTGTTTTAGTTTGGTACGAGCCAACGGACGTAAGTATAGCAACAAAATTATTCGAAATCGGATCGCAATGGGAAAATACGTTGCATTTTATATCGCCAAATAAAAATGAATTATTAGCTATAAGTAGATTTTTGGGTATACCAGTACCTGACAATAAATTAATTATTACATTGGAAGATATAAACGAAATGGCGAATCATTTAGCAAAATATATTCCAGTGATCATAAGCACTTTGGGACCAGAAGGTGTTTTGGTAAATATATTACATGTCTCTTGAATGAAATCTTTTAATTTGTTTTAATGATAACCTTTTTTTTTATATATAGATCACGCGCGAAGCTGAAAAAACTGATCCATTTTATGACAAAAAGGGTGTTTTGGTCAAGAACGGTGCAATTAATTCTCACTTATACAGACCATTGTGTCACGTTTCCAAAATTCCAAACAAAACATTCAGTGCTAGTGGTTGCGGAGATTGTTTTGCCGCAGGAATAATATACGGTATTCATAATAATCTAAACGAAGAAAATTGTGTAAGTTTAGCTCTTAAAGCTGCTGCTTTATCTTTGAGATCTCACAAACCCGTGCCTTCAACATTGGCGAGCCTTAATGAAACAAATTTTAAGTTATCGACATATGCATAAAATAATTGTTATATTTATACATTTTTTAATAAAATCGTTAGAATGAAAAAATTCTTTATCATTGTTAGTTTTTACAATAGGTTATGCCCAAGTGTCAAAAGCACTTTATACAAATGTCGTATGTCTCGTTATTTATTTGAAATAAGATACGTTATATATAACATGTAGCAATCAAAATGTTCTTATTCTAATACTTAACAGATCTGTCTTATATATTTATAATAGTTGTACTCTTGGATGGAGACTACATTATCGTTGTATCTTTTTAGTTTTTTATAAAATGTTGTTATATAAAAATTCATGTATCGTATATTTACACATTAGTATTATGTATTATATTCTATCAGGTATAAAACTTTTTGTTTACAATATTGAATAATACCCAAAATATGCAACGAAAGAATGCATGTATCGCAATTCATAAAAAATACCTGTATAGATATAATAAAAATATAAGTAGTTAAAATAAAAATTAAAAAAGATTTGTTGACAAATTTTGTTCCTCGTTTAAACAGATTAAACAGTCTCCCTTAATATATTTAAAGGCAGTTTTGTTAAATGGTACACATATCTATAGAAAAGATATATACAAAACAATATATCCTTAGAAAGATATTTTGTTCCCTTTTTACGTCTAAATACTTGTAAAGTATATAAAAATATATGTATAAACCTTCCATCTGCACCTTAACTCGTAAATAGTCTAATGTGCAAAATATATATAAAAATGTGTGCGTATAAACCTAACCTTATTCTTGTATCTAAGTTTACATTATGGACGGAATCATATTGGAAAATTTACAGATACAAAATATCTGTATGTCTCTAAGATTAAAACTGTTTTACTTATGTACGAGATTCAAGTTGAAATTTAGTTTGAGATTCTGTAACATATTTACGTTTTTTCTTTTGAACATTTGCTTCAACGTGAATCAAAGCACTTGCAATGAGCAACAATACGCTGCCTATTACACCTAACGCGAAGGACCATCCTAGATAGTTATTTGTATGACCAGGCATCCATCCTTCCGCGTTTCCAAGAGAGGCAAATATAATAACGGCGATACCACCGCTAAGACCACCGACTAATACCATGTATCCGATAAGCCTGATAAGTTCTACGTATTGCTTCTGCTCTTGATCGCAACACAAGGCATACAATGAAATACATACAAACGATATCAAACTAAGCAGAAAACAAAACGTAAAAAAGAATTGCGTGGCTATCATGAATGCTGTAACAGAGAAAAATAATCTTATGAATCATCATTCTGAAAGGAGAAAAGTATTCTATGCGAACGTGTAAACTTACAAGGTAATAGAAAACCACGAATTTCTGAGTAACCTTTCGTAAATGGATCGTAGACCCATCTGCAGCCAACAAAAAAGCGAGTCGGTGCATCTGCTTCACGAGGATTTGGTAAAGATCTGAAGCAATGACTCCAAAGACCCAACTTATCGAGTTGAGCACTGGTGATTCGATAATCGCTCACTAACCACGCAGGTGTGCCAAAGGCTATGCATACACATATAAACGCGATTAAAAACACACCTATTCCTATATTTCCCGACAAGCTTCTCTTCTTCATGACGGACTCTTACAAACTGACGCTTTCCCTTAAGCCTTTTACTTCTTCTCACCAAACAATGTTCCTCGACGAAACTCTGACTAAGAATCTATTTATTATCCGACGTTTATCCCACGGTATTAACCGCACCCCAAGTAATTTCCAAGCTTCGTGCCACACCCAAGAACGTTGTGTATCGTTAGTGTACCATCGTAGTCTGTCACAGTGGTATAATGTCGTAACGTTCGACTCACCCAATTCAACTTTATTCAACCCTACTCGACGTGACCTAATCTTCAAGACTACCACTGTATCGTAAACTGAAATCAAGTATCATTGAGTACTACTGCGCATGCGCGCATCATTAAATCAATGGCGCGATTTTATCAGCCATTTGAAAAAAAAAAAGGAATAATCTTGCGAATTCATTTCTACCTCGGTCGATATTTCTTAGAGATATTTTTTTTCATTCTTCGTTAATAATACCGACGGTATTACGATTAGAAGATAATGGAATAATCTATTCATGCCGCGTCTATAGTTACGAGGTGATTCATTACCATTTCGACTTATATTCTTAAGTCGTTTGAAATACCGAACGTCCTTGCCTGACAGTGTGGGAAACTCGCCTTTTTTTCTGTTATATTATACGCGGTTTAGAATTTCAGGGTTATACGCATAAAACACGCAGGTTTTCTCTTCCATTGTAACGACTTGTGAAATCCTTCTCTTGTTTCTTTTCTTTTCTTCTTCTTCTTTTATACATTCGTATTATAATTATCTTTCCCTATGATTTCAATAAAAGATGACATAATATGATAAAATACGTGAAAACATGTATAAAAAGAAAAAAACTTAATTTATGGTTGTAAGTTGATTTATTTGGTTAATTTTTGCTTTTTGTTCGGATTTTGTTTAGACCATTTTGAAACGAACGTTTCCACATCAAATTTTCTATGACATGCTTTATAACTCATATATCTTATTTTTCCAAATATGTCACGTTCTTTAAAACCCTGATCATGAATACCACAGATCGACCACATGCAACCTAAAGGAATTAAAACTTTTATAAATTTATGTTATTGATACATATAGGTTATATTTATTGTCTCGGTATAAATGTAAACATATGACAGACCAACATAACCATTCGGATCATTTCCATCTAAACTATATTTATCATTTAGATAAAGTGACCATTCCAGAGCATTTTCTGGCGTTGGACTCCATTCTAATATTTTTTTAGCCCAATACATTCTCAAAAATCCATGCATTTTACCTCTCTGAATTAATTGATTTTGGCATGCATTCCATAGATCATCGTGTGTTAGCGAATTTTCCAATTCATTCAAATTATATATATACAAACGTTTGTCGTGTCTACATGTAATAGATTTATTGTAGTAATAATTTAAAATAAAAACGCTTTGACGATAAATTAAAAAAAGGCGGCGGATCTATTACCTATGTTTATTCAAAGTTTCTACTGCCCAAGTATTGGCACCTTTTATGCTATCATAATTTTCATTATAATAACAAAAATTATCGCTTAATTCACGACGTATGATAGCTTCTTCCATAAAAGATTTCATAGATTTTTCCATAGTTCTTTTATATTCCATTACTTCTAAGATACAACGCTGTACCGATATCATACCAAAATGAAACCATGGAGATAAATTACTAATAGCATTAGACATTGGATCATTACGTTCGGAATGATACGCTTTCAAACGATTTTTTAAAAAATTCTCCAATTCTAAAATGCCACCCAAATATCCTGGCTTTACCCATGTAATTTCTTCTACCGACGTATCTGCTTCAACATTTTTTAATGCATTATTCCATTTATTTTTTGCAAATGATTCTGTAGAAGAATATTCATGTTTTACGACAGGTGGAAAACCTGTTAAAAATTCGTCTAACTGAGAATGTATTTTAGGACGGATTGTTCTTGCAGCATATTCTAATTTATCCGATGCAACCCAACATGGCACAATATTATGCGCATCTACCTTTATAAAGAAGTACATTGAATATAAATATAATAAAAATATAATAATTATAATAAAAATTTTTATGTTAAAAATTTAATATACTTGATATATAGAAACTTCGTTAGGTAATTTTTTCTTTACTTCATCTACCCAAAACATGGGTAACCTTAAAGGAAAAAAATCAGCGATTACTGCACCCATTTTATAATTTTTGACGAAATTTGGTATTACCAAATTTGGTTCACCGTCTAATAGATGAAAATTTATATTCAAATCTGTACATTCTTTCTCTATTTCCATTAAACCGGTTAAAAGAAATTTATAATGTCGCATTGTGGTATTAAGAAATTTTGGTAATATGCAGAAACAAACATGAAGCGGTACTTTGTTCTTAATAGCCATTTTTTGTGCGAATAGGAAAGCCCAATTATCTAAAATAACATTACATACAATATATTATTTCATTCTATTTTTTTTTAAAGTACCAAGTATATGTACCCTGAACTCTAGCATCACGAAACATCCAATACAAAATACCCTTGCAATCCTTCTTTATATCATTTAAATTTGTTAATTGTTTAACTCTTTTTTTATTAAATCGAAAGGTTATAACAGATTTTGCAACCTATATAAAATTAAATTCATATAAACGATACTTGTTAACTTATTACTAAAAACATATAAAACATTAAAAACATTATTAATTATAAATACGTATATCTCACATTTTTTCTATCATTTTCTATTTTGTTTAATAAATCGAGAATAGCGAATTTTTTCTTCGGAGATTTTTCTGCCATTGTTACCTGTAAAATACTTTTTACTTCTACATTATCAGAATATTATAAATATATATATATATATATATATATATATATGCACGTACCAAATGTTAATATAAATTATTGTTACAAATAAAACTTACAAGTTTAGATGGTCCTCGAAGCAGCTACGACGTTCACACTCCAAAGGATCACAACAAACTGGTTATGTAAGTTGAGGTAAGGTAGAGATTCGATCGTTTGTTTATATTCGCAGAGAGAGGAGCTTAGAGAAGAATCAAAATAGAGGGCAATGAAAACAAAAGTAATAAGAAACAAACTTTCAAATTCATATTATAATGCTTTCGCATAGATAATTTCACGATATCTGACAACAAAAACTATTATTTACTCTCATTAATTATCATACGTTCGAGCTCTCTGTGATTCGTCCATTTCATTCATCTACTATCGATAATGTAGATTCCTATATATAAAACCTCGTAAAATGGTAAGTTCTGTATTTACCGACATGAACATAATAAACTTTCGTTACTTCATAGATGGTAGAACGTATTTAAATCGAAGAGATCAAAAGGTACAATTATTTTACATATTTATATAATTTATATAAACGTAATATTCTTGTAAATATACATTATTGTTAAATATTTTAACGAAAGAGACGTAATTCGACGAAATGATAGAATTATATATTTAAATTATTTACTCGACAATGAACGAATCTTAATTATAAAGGAAGATGTCAATGATACTTTTTTTTTTTTTTTTCATTCCGAAGAAAAATATAAATCTTTAAGGAGAGCTTGAAAATTGGAGAAAGCATGAAAATTGTAGAAAGCTTTTCCGGAAAATCTAAATTCTACAAATGATTGAAGCGTTCCCATAATAGGGAAGCATAAGAACGAGGAGGGTAGTCGATCGAGAGTGTATCCCGAAGGAAGGATCGTCCCAGGTAGTTGATTGGTGGTATATGCCTGGTTTCATTTTTCCTAAGGGAAAATGCGTCGTGTCTTTCTAGCAGAAAACGAAGGACATATAAACAGGCGGTTAGGATGTCATCGTTCTCTCTTTCCCTCGTTTTCCTCATTTTCACGTAAACCGGAAACGTCGAATTATCCAGTTTCCCCGATAAAACGAGAAAATTCCCACCAGCGGGAGGATGAATTTCCCTTTGGACTAGGAGTTTATGTTAAAGATGGAAGAGGAAAATCCAGAGAAAGATGGTAGTAGTCTTGCCTACGGGATACCCTCGGTTCAATGAGATCCTGATCGGCTTTGGGGCAAGACGATCATTTTGACGATCGTCCGTCAAATTTAAAGAGATTCTAAGAGAATAGGGTTAACGTTGTCACTCGTTATCATTTACTTGACTCGATCATATCCACGTTTCTATTATCTATATTATATTTAAGAAGAATATTACAAGCGAATCGATCGAAAAGCGATCGGAAGGAGATTCGTTTTATTTAACGTTATTCGATCGTTTAACTATAAAAGAAATATTTTCTCGAAGCTACGATCGTAAGCTTTATTTTTTCTCTGTCTATCGTAACAAGTACGTATATGTACGTACGTGCGTGTAATTGTTATGTTCCTTTATTATTCTCAATTTTTTTTATTTTTCTTTTCTGTTTTTCCACGAAACAGGAAAATCCTCACAACTCTATGATACCCTGTTTTTAAACGAGGAAAAGTGGTACTCCTTCCTCTCTCTCTCTCTCTCTCTCTCTCTCTCTCTCTCTCTCTCTCTCTCTCTCTCATTGAAACATTCGTTTCTAAAAAACAATTACTCGATACGTTTACAATTCTCAAGAGATTCGATCGTTTCACTTTTCATTACTAAAACGTTCTATCGGATCGAAATAGAAGGAGATTTTGAAAAAGTCGAAGACATTAATTAACTTTAACGAAACGGTCGAGTAGATATTGACGAAGATGTGAAAATATATGAATATGTAATTGGATTACGTATTCTGACATACATATTTATATACAAACGTGTACATACACAATTTATATATATATAAAGATTTCCTTCTCTTTCTCTTTTTCTCTTACTATCGCAAAAATTTGGATTCCGATGACTTTTCCAGGCGTTCCAATTTCAAGTGAAAGCGCACGCGTGCTTTCATCGATGAGTTTTTCTGGTACACGTTTCCTGGCTCCATTTGGCCCCAGAACGAATTAACCCTCGACATCGTATGGCACCCTGTTAGATCGCAAGACAGACGCAAACCATCGATGGTTGTTGGCATAACGTTAGAACGAGAGAAAATGACGTTTACGAAAATACGAAATAAAATTCGATCGACGAAGACCACCTACCTATTCGAAAGAAAATTAATATTTTTATATCTACGATCTCGAAGTGTAAGAAAGGGAGAATAACGAGAGAGCTTCGGAAAAGACAAATCGATTTCTATAGAATCGTTATTAAACCGACGATCTCGGTTAATAATCAAGTCGATCTTAAGTTTTCCAAAGGAATATCAAGGACGAGCCGCACCGATTCAATTAGTAATTTAATTCGATAGAAACATTGAAAGGGTTGAACACCACTGAACCAGTCGAACCAATTACCCTCCTTTCTCATCCTTTCTAGGCTACCCTGTAAAGTTATGTAGGAGTTGGCAACATCCTGCCGAGGACTCCCACCCTGTTCCATCCTACCTATTCGTTCACTCATTCTCCCTCTTTCTCTCTCTCTCTTTCTCTCCCTCCCTCTTTCTTCCTCTCCCTCTCTTTCTCTTTTCCCTTTCTCTTCGAGAAAGAGAGAGACGCGAATTGGAATTTATCGAACAATTTCAGGTGTTTCCTATATGCTCTACCTACAGGACACACCTGTTCAGGTAAGCCAATCTCTCGCCAGGGGTGTCGAGGGCCATTCGATAGAAAAAGTGGCGATTTGCCCGAAAATCCGGGACTTTCGTAGCAGGCTGTCAGGAGGGAAAAGGGAGTATCTGTTATAGTTATAGGAGGTTAAAGGTTCTTCTCTCTGCCCTCTTTCGGTAACTGTACTCTTCCCTTCCTAGCTTTCCCGCGGGATTTCCCAGAGTACAACGAGAGGTACCTTCTCTCTCTCTCTCTCTCTCTCTCTCTCTCTCTCTCTCTCTCTTTCTCTCTCTCTCTCTCTCTATCTTTATCTCTATCTTCCTTCTCCCTCTTTCAGTCAATCCGATTGGCTATGACGACGACGGAAAGCGCGCTCGTATCACAGGGTAGCAAGCTTTGTAGAGGTCTGCTCAACTTACTCCTCCTCTTGCGGCTAGCTCTGATTCGTTTGGAAACCTAGTCGAGCGAATCTCCGAACCTATCTATCCGACGAAAATTCGATAACTGTCAATCGATACGAACGAGATGAGATCTTTTTATTTTCTCTCGAATTTTCTCTCTTTTTTTCTTTTTTTTTTTCTTTTCTTCTTTTTTCTTCCCTTTTCCATCCCTCGATTACCCGTTCTACGTGATATACCAGAGTTCAACATACCTTCAGTTTAGCTTTCGTCAAAGGTTTTTGTTGAAACGCTAATTTAAATTTATCTGAAATCAATTTTCGAATAATAAAAAAAGCTCGGTATATATGAATCTATTCTTGATTCTTTTTTTTTTCTTCTTTTCTCTCTCTCTCTTCTTTTTTCTTTTTTTAAAGTGCAATATTGAATCGTACGATCCAAGATATTAACCGCGAAAACTTTATTTCTTCAAAGAAAAAAAAGAGAGAATAACAACTCAAGAAGAAAAAAGCAAAATAGAAAATAGAAGATACTTCTGCATTTTCTTGGTACTAAGAATCGACTAGATCCATATATATACACACACACACGCGCGCGCGCGCGCGCGCGTACATACGTATGTGTATGGGCGTCGTTTAATTTCAGAAGATCCCATAAACGTTATATCCTCGCACTTTGGGGTGAACAATGGTCGTGCGCGCGCAAATACGCCTGGTAGAAGAAAATACGCCCTCGTAAAATAAAAAGGGTAGAAGGTGGAAGTGAGATGAGAGGAGGAAGAAAAAAAAGTAAAAGAAGAAGAAGAAAAAAAAAGTAGAAGAAGAAGAAGAAAAAATAGATGAAGAAACAAAGAGGGGAAGGGAACGATGCCACGTTAAAAGGGTGTGTTCTGGAACGCATGACGAAAAGGAAGGGAGGAAAGTACGAAGAAAGGAAGGGAGAAAAAGGGTGACGGAGAGAAAATCGCATGCGGAAAAGAAATTCTCGAAGGGTTGGAAGGAAACAATACAAAAGCGAATCTCCGTCATCTATTCTCACCGTACTCGTACATCTACGCGTATTTTTACATCACCGTGATTCTCTAATTAAGAAATTTTCAAGTTATACGAAAGAACTAAATATTGTTCCATAAAAAAATTAAATAAAAATAAAAATTGTAGGATTAAGAATAAAATTTGTAGAATCATTGAGAGAAGGAGTGGGAGAGATAAAAAAAGAAATCAGAAATAAATGATATCCCTACATTTTCATTATTTTTTTCGACATAGTTTTTTTTTTTTATTTTTCTTTTTTTTTTTATTTCAGTAAAATTTTTCTTGACGACTTTAAAAAAATTTTCTTATTTACGTTACTACGTTCTCCAACTAAGATATTCAAGTTATAAGGGAGTGGGCAACCGAATAAAAATTATAGGATTAAAAATAAAAATTGTAGGATTAAAAATAAAATTTGTAGAATTATCAAGGCTGAGAAAGAAAGAAATAAAAAAGGAATCGAGGAGAAATTTTATCGATAAACCTACGACATTTTTATTTTATCTTTTTTCATTATTTCTTTCTTGGTTTTGATTTCTTTCTAAATTTTTATTTATTTATTTTTTTTTATTAACTCTAATAAAATATTTTAATAAAACGAGAATCGTTCGTATCCGTTCAACGAACCGTGTTAATCTTTCAGATTTTAATACAGTCCACGTATCGTTCGATCGACGATAAAAAATTCAAAATGTAGGATATTCCCGTGTTATATCTCGCTAGAAAATCGAACGATATCGATATTATTCTCTCTCTCTCTTTCGAAAATCAACTGGACGAACATTTCGCGTTTGGGTCGACGTACGAAAATTTCATTGGACGCGGCCGCTTTGTTAATTATTTCGTTACCGTATGCATAATGCATCGGTTGGCTTACTAGATATTATAGCTCCGGTCCGATATCGAATCACATTTTTATTATTACCTATAGAGAAGATATATATCGTGGAAATGGAAACGCCTGGATATATCGATATCGAGAAAACGTCATAAAGTTACCACGTTCGTCCTTTGAAATCAAATTTTCAGTCTACACATACACATACACACAAACATATATATATATATATATATATACGTATATCCGATACGTATACACATATACACACATACATATATTTATATAGACTCAAGTATGTGTATAGAATGATTTGATTTCATTGGATTTCATTGGAAAACAAAAGAATCGAGAAGCTATTTCGCAGGAATTTGCTTTTTCCCATAAAGTACGACTAACTCGAGTAAATATATATATATAAATATATATATATATATAAATGTAGATACGTGGTAAAGTATACTTCAGCACGTTACCCTTAGGATCTCGGGTACAACGGACGTTATATAGAAACCATAGAAGCGAGGTTCAAGGGGGCACCCTTAAAAGGTCAAAAGTTCGTTCTCCGCTTGCACCCTGCGAGCAACATCTTCGAGGGTTGTCGGCACTACTGCCCCTGTCGCATGGCAACACCGGTTTCTCGAGTGTCGAAACGAAAGCCTTCACGATTTTCCTAGTCAATGACCGATCATCGTTTCCATACCTATCTCTCTGACCTTATTTTTTCTTTTTTTTTTCTTTTCTTCTTTCTCTTTTTTTACCGAACGACTATACCAACGCTCTATTCTTTTTCTTTTTTTTTTTATTATTATCCCGAACAAGGGATCGAATACCGGATCATACTGACGGCTTGCAAGTTAATGCAGTTAATAAAATATTTCATCGAGAAAAAGAAAACTACAGAGTTTTGGCTTTCCAGATAAAATCCGTGGCTCGGTGCCGAAGAAGATTAACAAGAAAAGCTTTTACGTCATTGATCCTTAAGCCTCTACACGTATTTTTCGTCTAAATCTACTTACTTTTTCATGATTATTGATGTCAATCGATTAATTAAACGTCCGACGAATTTTTCCTTTTTTCCTTTCTTTTCTTTTTCTTTTTTTTTTTTTTTAGAAATTCGTCGGAGCTCAGTCATTTTGTCAAAAGATTAAAAAAGATGTCTAGGATTACTTAGAAATAAATGTTAGTATATGTTTTGTCGATGACACTTAAGATCCCCGAGATATGGGATAGTAGATACGATGCACATTCCCAGAATTCAATAAAACGTGGAGAAAGGTTTTGGCATACCCTCGTAAACGGATAATATGCTATTCAGCACATAACTTAGGAAGAGCTGTCGCATCACGGTAGTTTCTCGACAGCTATTCCGGATTCTCTCCTTCTCTATGAGCTAACCCGAGATTACTCGCGAAACTGCGGGCGCAAAGAGGATGATAGGAATGAGCTTCGCTTGATAACGACGAGAAAGAAGGAAGAATGGTAAGAATAGGAGAACTAAGGATGGCAACATCGTTTCTTGCAGCACGTTTATGACCAAGGGTACTGATTCGTCTTAAATGTTTAATTTAAGGAGTAAGAGAGGGAATAAGAGAGGGAGAAAGAGGCAACATTTTTAATATCGTCGAAGAATATTATCTCGCGAAACATTTTTTTCAACAAATTTTTTTTCTCTACGTGATATTGAACATTTTTTAAAAACGAAAAGAAAAATGATTTTTTGTAAAGAAAGAAGAAAGAAAAGGAGAAAAAAGAGAAAACGCAAATAAGAAGTAATGGAAAAAAGTAATGATCGAACGTACGAACGTACGGACGAACGAACGAACGAACGAACGAACGAACGAACGAGCAGGTGATGGTTTCTCGTAAAACGAACAAAGGACTCGAAATCCTTCGATGGAATTTCGTGCGACCTCGAGCGATCCTCAACGGAGTCGTTCGTACGACGCCGTGTGTGCCTCCTGTCTTCGATAAATTTCTCAAACGAATGATCCCGATGGACTATGGCGGTGTTCTCTCGATGGAATGTCGCATACGATCTGCCATGGAATTTGATGCTCTCGAGGGTGCATCTTTGTAACCGAGTCTACTCGCTAAAATCCGAACCGTACGAGAGAGAATAAATTTATTCGTTAACGGATATCAATCATTTGAATATTTACGTTCGTTGTTGAAAACTACTTACGATATTTTATAAGCGATTGAATGTCTTCGTTCGTAAACGTAATTTTCGTAAATCGAGAAGAATAATATCGATATAAAAAAATTAATAAATAAATGAGAAAAGAAATTATCGAATTTTGAAGAGGTAGTGTGTTAAATAAAAGACGGTCACTTTTCAGGGACGACTTGGTGTCCGTAGCTAGTAATCCACCGTGCGTAGACATCTGCTGGCCATCTGCCAGTGAACTCTTCCAGCGGTAAGAGAGCAGCATCAGCAACAGCAACAGCAACAGCAAGAGCAACAGCAGCAAAAGGGACGAGTAGTCCTGGTGAACCGGTGAGAGAGGGCCACCCTCCTCGATCTTCTTGTGCAAGGTGCAAGGTGTCGTGGCTGAAATCAGAGGCGAGTAGTATTCTTCTCTTTTCTTCTTTCCATCTGACAGACGAAAAAGAAAAAAAGAAGAAAAAGAAGAACAAGAACAAGAAAAAAGAGACAGAGAGAGAGAGAGAGAGAGAGAGAGAGAGAGAGAGAGAGAGAGAAAAAGAAAGAAAGAAAGAAAGAAAGAAAGAAGGTGGATGCGGATCGTCGAGATTGAGAGCGCAAGCTGCGATGATCTTGCCTCGCCTCGCGATTCGGATTTACAACGTTGTAAAAATACGCTTCGGTGTAACGTGAAATAAAAAGACAGACAGACAGAGAGAGAGAGAGAGAGAGAGAGAGAGAGAGAGAGAGAGAGAGAATACTGAGATGGTTACCGCCTGCGGGGAACTAATTAGGCATTAACCTCGCGCGGTTTATGAGCCTGCACGAGCCGCTCGTTAAATTAATCTTTTACGCGCGGGCCCAGATTCTGCACCTTCTGCGAATGATGCCACTACACTATCGGCACCGTCTGAATCTTGAACACCTGCCGAGAGATCACGAGAGATCGCCTTGCGGCGATCTTGTCTCGATCGATTCTCCGGATAACGGATCGGACGGTTCTCTTAACGTACCGTATCGCGAACAGTATCGGTGAGGCTGCATCTTATGCAGATCATTTTTTATCCGAATCGATGACGATGACCCGATAAGCAAAGTTCTCTATCGTTGGTGTCTATCGAAAACAAAAACAAAAAAAAAAAAAATGAAAGAAAAACATCGATCTAAAATGGGACATCTTGTGAGCCATAATATTTAATGCGATTTAATAGGACTGATATCAATTTTTTATAATCAATTTTTACGTTGAAATGATGATGAAAAAATTCTTTGAATGACTGAGCTACGTAATCGAGAAATCGACAAAAAAGTAAATTCTCCGAGGTACGGAAAATTGTGAAATGCGAGTGGGTTGGTTGAAAGAAGAGAAAAACGAAGTTAGTCCCCCGTTATTTTTGACTTCGGAAGAGTATCTTGATAATCCATGATATCGCTATTTCGGATAAGTCTGACCTAGTTCACCTCCCTCTCTCGTGCTTCGAATATTCGCTCTTTCTGCTCTGCTTCGAACATTTCGCTGCCAACGTTACCAACGCCATTGCAATTGCAATTAAGGATGACTAGTAGTTCTATCTTTGATTAGACACACACACTCGTTCGCTCGCTCGCTCACTCACTCACTCTCTCTCTCTCTCTCTCTCTCTCTCTCTCTTTTTCCTACTCGTATTATCCACGCTTCGTGATGTCGATCGAATCGGAATAATCGATCGAATGATTATTTTATTAAGAATATAAATCGATTAATACCTTGAAACGAAAAAAACGAAGATATATAAACTATCGCAGTGATCGAATTAAAGTAATTTTACGTGTAAAATAAATTTTTTTTTTCCTATATATAAAAGGAGGTTGATATTAGGTACTTTTCATGCTTTCACAGAGTCCATAGAGCCAAGGACGTACGTATATAATATATTCTTGGCATGTGTATGTGTGGCGACAGCTTAGCTCGAAGTAGGAAAGAAAAGGAGAATGTGGATAGACAGTCGACAGACAATATGTGACGTCCACGACAACTACAACGAGAAGAAAAATGAGGGAATAGAGACAGAGGGCAGCTGAGTATTTTTAGAACACTGTTGGATCGCGTTATATTAAAGCACTACTGCTCGCTTTTGATAAGGTCGGTCATATGCGTAATTACTTTAGGGAATTTCTCTGCGGGAAATAACGGGAAACATTTGTCCTTAATTTTCTACCGTCGTTAGTGAACGGTGCATTCATCGTAATATAAATATAAATTTCAATCACATTATTATCCCGTTATATTCTCAATGTTAAATTTACAAAATCATTTCTTGTTCTAATTTTCTTCTTTTTTTTTTTTTCTATCTATCATATATAAATATGACGTCGTTTTAATAATCGAGGCGTTTCTAAAAGATTATCTCTTACCGATGAAAGAAAAAGAAGAAAGAAAAAAAGAAACGAATAAAAGGAAAAAAGAGAAAAAGAAAAAGAAGAAAAAGATACGATGAAGTATTTCGTTCGTTGTTAATTAATATTTATTATTTATCGATCTCCCTATGGGTACTTTGGTAACGCTCGCGTACGTTCCGTTCGCAGGTTGCAAATTGCGCATCCACCAAGAGCGCACTAGAGAATTTCTCTCTCCTTCTCTCTCTCTCTCTCTCTCTCTCTCTCTATCTATCTATCTATCTCTCATACCTTCTCTCTCTCTTTCTCTCTCTCTCTCTCTCTCTCTCTCTCTCTCTCTCTCTATGACTCTCTGTCTGTCTCGCTTCCGGGAGTTGGATAGACGCTTATATTCTCGCGGCAGATTGCAGAAGCGGGAGTGGTTTCAAGCTCGAATGGGATCGGTAAACTCGACTTTAGCAAGTAATAGGGGGCTTTAACCCTCGACGCTTTGCGGTTTGGGATTTTCCCTTGATTTCCTCTTCTCATTGGTGACTCGAGCTCGCTACATTATTGCCACTCGCGTGATTCATATTCTCTCATTTTTTCTCTTTTCTTTCTTCTTTTTTGTCTGAGAGAAACAGAGAAACAGAGAGAGAGAGAGAGAGAGAGAGAGAGAGAGAGAGAGAGAAAGAAAGAAAGAGAATTATTTTCCATGCGATCGCGATCTTTTAAATCATAATCCTCCCCCTTTCCACCCACCCCATTTTTTCATTTCTCACTAACAACGACGACGAATCTCGAATACGTTTGTATTTTATTCCTTGATTTCGTAATCCACTCTCGTAATTCTGTTTTCTTAGATTTTTCGTACCTTCTCCTTATCGCGATACAACGGGAAATCGTTTCGATACCTGGAACAACGTAATTACGTTTAGATATATACATGTGTGTATATATATATATATATAACTGTTCGCATATATACGTACGTAAGTTGCGTCACCGATGCCAATTTCTTCGTCACGTTATATATCTCTCTACGTGCATGCAGTTTTACGTGTACCTACGTATATATCGAACGGCTAACGTAAAACCATTTTACGCATTAACGTCTACCTTTGACGTGCGCGAAAGAGAGAGAAAGAGAGAGAGAGAGAGAAAGAGAGAGAGAGAGAGAGAGAGAGAGAGAGAGAGAGAGAGAGAGCATACGTATGTAGGAAGTATATACGTACATAGATATATACATACGTACATAGTTACTTACTTACGCACACGTAACAACCTCGAGGACTATTCTCGACGTTATATACGTAGGTATGTATGTAGAACATCGTGAACGTAATGAAAGTGATATATATTCACTCGTCACATACGTTAAGAATGATCGCTTTCGTAACGAGTTTTTCCTTACAAAGCGCGAAGGGTGTCATTTTGTACGTTTAATTAATTATAGATCTTATGAAAGAACCTCTCGTTCAACTAAGCGTTCGATACAAATCATTGCCGTTTTGATGGACGAAAGAGAGAAAAAAAAGATATAATAAAAAAGAGAAAGAAAGGAAAAAAAGGAAAGAGAGAAGAAAAATACAAAAAAAGAAAAGAAAGTGAGGGGGAAAAAAAGGTAAGAAAGAAGTCGACCAAACGATCGACGTAAAGTAACTATGTAATTAAATTCAAATGAACATTTGTCGATACCTGAAATCGATAATTGAAAAAGTTAAATGAATGAAGAAAAGCAAAAAAGGAAAAAGAAAAAAAAAGTTTTAAGAACGATGAGGAAAAAGGAAAGAGCACGTACGCACGTAATGGACATACATGCGCGTACACGTGGAAAAAAGACACAGACAGAGAGAGAGAGAGAGAGAGAGAGAGAGAGAGAGAGAGAGAGAGAGAGATGTACATACAAATCGACACACAATTTCTAAGGGTAAACGTAACAACGCGACACAGTTAATCGTCCATGCTTATCGGTCGCGCACGCTCGGAGATAAAGATCGGTCACGCGCGTTTTCCATAAAATGGCAACGGCAATGGCACCGGCAACGACAACGGCAATCGAAAGGGGTGAGAGGGAGGGAAACAGGGAGGGAGGGAGAGAGGAAGGTAGGGTTGGCTAGCTTTAAACCGGGAACGAAACGAGAGCACCGGCACGCCCGGCAGAAATGCAAATTCGCTCGCATCAGATTAAGCCAAACGCTCCCGTTCAGGCGCCAGTCGCTTAGCAATCCCGAATATAAACGTGGCTTTACTACAAGCACGATAATCGAGAGATGTTCCCCGAGCGCATAACGCACGTTTTACGTCTCGTTGACTTCACCTAAAACGTATCTACGGATAATCGTTTGTAATCGATGCGCTTTGTTTTTCGTCTATCCGTGTTACTAGTTTCTACATATTATGTGGATAACAGTTGGATGATCATCGTTATAATAAAAATCTATCGTTTGTTTTAACGATAAACGATAAATCGTGTACGAGATTAAAACAGAAGGTAGATGTTACTTCGATGATAATCGACGATAACGATTATTATCGTTATTATTTTTATTATTATTGTTATTATTATTTTCGAGAAAATCGATGCGTCATCGATGTTTTTCGTAAGAGAAAGGAGTTTCGAGAGAGAAAGAGAGAGAGGGGGGGGGGAGGGGAGAGAAGAAAGAGGTAAAAGGATCGATCGATCGATTCTCGTGCGTGGTGACTTTCGCACGAGGGGAAAGCTAGCACGTTCGATGGGACTCGTCTCCGACACCGTTCTCCGAGAATAGATAGAATCTGTAGATCGGTAAATGGCTGCCAAGTCGATGTTATTCGGCTTCTATACTGACTGTAAAGCGTCTCGAAGTTACGACTCTTCGTCGTGCATAGAATTCTTCTTTTCTTATCCCCCACCCCCTCTTTCCCCACAAAACCCCGCGTTCCCTCTCATCCTTTCTAATCAAATTCCATCGTTTTAATTCATATTCCTCGGGTTACGTTCAGCACGTTGTGCTGTTATTTCAATAATAAATCTAAAATATTTTCAAGCTTTGGTAAGTTTTAAATAAGAAAAATATTTTCATAAGTTAAGTTCCTCGAATTTATTTTAGTCACGATCGTCCATTAGCTCCTCCCGATAATGGACGGAATAGTTTAAAATAGATTGGAAGCCTGACACGCGCGGGACTATCATCGGCATACCACGAGAGACAGGTTAGTGCCAACGTATTTGCCAGAAAGAGAGAGAGAGAGAGAGAGAGAGAGAGAGAGAGAGAGAGAGAAAGAGAGAGAGAGAAAGAGAAACAGAAAGAGAAAGAGAAAGAAAGAAAAAGAGAAAGAGAAAGAGAGAGAGAGAGAGAGAGAGAGAGAGAGAGAGAGATTTTGGCGCGTCACTCAGCATCCAAGCACTCCTCCCGCCCAACACCTTCTTCGCCGCCTCTTCGATATGAGCAACTCCTCCAACGTGCAACGCCGCCAACGCATGCAACGAACCTATACATACACACTTGCATATATACACGCAGATACATAGATGCACGCATACAGTTATGCCTTTCTTGGTCCACGAGAGTCTCCGTCTGTGGCTCCGAGTACGGAGAGACGTGCCAGACGACCGGCGCCACGAGGAATCCCCACGCGCACCTGAATGCCGACCTGCCTGTCGACCTGCCTCTGCCTCTGCCTCTACCTTTACTTCTGTCTCTGTCTCTGTCTATTTCCCTTCCTCCCCTCCTCTCCTCTTCACCATTCCCATCTTTCCCCAAGCTTCTTTCTCTTGCCTCCGTTCGACCTGGCTCCTCTCTTCGACCGCCACACGCTGTTTGCCGGGTGCTTGCGTAAGAGAGACCGACAAACGACCATCGGGATTGGTCTGTACCCTGATTTTCACCCTCGACACTTTCCTATCTCTCTATCTACCTTATCTTTTTCTCTTTTTTTTGTTTCTCTTTTTTTGTTGTTCTTTTTATTCTCTACCTCTCTCTTTCTTTCTCCCTGGTCTACTACTAATTTGTTACGTTATCTTCTAGCGATTCTATCAATTGCTTCGCACGTTACTCTTACATTATTCATTGTCTTTTGTAATAGCCCAACTATGTGATAAACTGGATACATAGATCAGATGGTATCCTATGTATTTATTTCCTCCGGTAGATATTATTATAACGTGTACGAAACTATTCAAATATAGGGGAATATTAATAGTTCGCTAATTTGTATTCTGCTTTTATTATATACGTATGTGTGTGTGTGTGTGTGTGTGTGTGTGTCTGTGTATAGATCTCTCTTCATATTGCACATTGGTAAATCGATTTTCACGTTTTAATTATTCAATTCCCTTGAATAGCAATAGATGCGGTTATATTTTCGGTTTGAAACAATCGAAGTTATTTTCTTCTTTTGGTTGGATTTAAATTAATAATTACAAGAATGACGAAAGCGACTTGGTAATTTTAAGAATGATCGGATACAATTGATTGACACTTGGTAATACACACACATATATCCCTCTCACCCTTCCTATTCCATTTCTTTCTTTCTTTCTTTCTTTCTTTCTTTCTTTCTTTCTTTCTTTTTGTCTTTTCTTTTTTTTTTTTCTTTCATTTTCTCTGACGTTAGCAGGGTTGCTCCTGGCATTAGAATGCGCGTGGGCGAATGCACGTACGCGGCAGTACGGACACGTTAATTCTCAATGTCTGCCACGTTTTATAATATATAGCGCTTGGAAATAACCGGTGTATCGCTCGTTTGTAACGCGTTACGGGTGATTATCTGAATGAGAGAAAGAAAAAGTGTATGTAAGTGTATGTGTGTATGTCGATAGGAATGCCGTTAGGGACTTGGAAGAATTTTGAATGACGGCTCTCAGCGGTACACTTTGATTTTCAACGAGATACGTGGGCTGATTTAATGTCATTCAATAAGTTTTTCCTTTCTTTAACCTTTGACCGAATAATTAGCAGATAGATATATACTCCTGTGGAATAACGATTCCTTTTGATTCGTAATTAATCCGAACGATTATGGTCGACCTAATTGTCGAATCTAGAATAAAGGAAATTTCAATAGAACTCCTTTCTATTTTCCTTTTTATTATCGCATATTCGAAAGGAAAGGAATGTCAGTGAAAAGGAATAACTGATCTTCTTCTCTAACTAACTCGTAACTATGATTCCACCGAATCGTGGTTATTCTCTTAGGATATAAACTTTTGAATGGAGAAGAGAGAAAACGAGTAGGCCGAAAATAAAGGTGAGAATGGAAGCTGAGGTACTTCTCTACGTTTGTCACTCGGCACTCAAGATAGACGAAGGACTCGAACTAAGGAGGAGGAGGAGGAGGAGGAGGAGGAGGAGGAGGAAGAAAACGAAGAAGAAAAGGAAAGCACGAAGGTAGAGAGGAGGGTAGAGGCGAAGAAGCGGTAGCAAGAAACGCTGAGAGTAGAGTTCTATTTCTGATTCCCGGGACACCCAAGAATAACTTTGCACAACCGAGAATCGAGAGGGCTTTCCCAATCCCCAGGACAGCCTCCGCCTTTTGCCTTCTTCCTACGCCTATTCGAGATAGACGGAGAGAAACAAGAGGAAGATTACTCTTTCTCTTTCTCTCTTTTTTTTTCTTTCTCTTTCTCTTTGTCTATCTCTCCGTCCTTCTTTTCCAATTCATCATTTATCTTGGTACTTTCTTCATTTCTCTCCGAGTAGTCCTCCCTCCTTACGTTTTATTTCATAATTTCGATTTTTCTTTTTTTTTCTTTTCTTTTTTTTTTTTTTCTTTTTTCCCCTCGTAATTCTTTCCACTATCACGATTGTTGTTTCATTCTGCTTTAACGTTATACATTTGATTGAACTTTCTCTCTCTCTCTCTCTCTCTCTCTCTCTCTCTCTCTTTCTTTCGCTCGCTCCTTCTACTTGACTATCTTGATTTGAAATATTAATTTATTATTTGATATAAGAATATTATTCGACATCAATCATATTTACATCTTAATAAAATATCTCTTTCCTTTTGTTCACGAAGTTTCCTTCAGAGACGATGACTCCCGGCTGGCTGGTCCTCTCGCTCCACCCTGCTATTTCTGATGCCTTGTCAACGACACACGCTTGAACGAACGACGAAGAAGACGAGTTAGGAAGGAGAAAGAGAAAGAACTGGTGGAGCAAGAGGAGGGAAACCCTCCGGCTCGCCGGTTTGAGAACGACGTACTCGAAACCCTGTGGTCTTCGTCGTCTTCGTCGGATGATTTAAGAATCAACTTTGGCCCAACTCGACCTCCTTCTTCCACGTAAAATCTCTTCTGTAGTTTCGTTTCCCCGAATTTCGTTGCCGAATGACAGCGATCGTGCTTCCCCAGCAATGCTCCTCCCAAACGTTTCCGGAGAAACCTGAACTCGCCGCTAGACGATTTCTATAAATCGATTTGAATCCTTCCACGACCCTTCTAAACATTTTTTCCTTCTCTTTTTTCTTCTTTTTTTTTTTTTTTTTTTCGATACTAAACAAGCTACTCGATCGCTGATCTTTCTGCTGGTCGGTAATATTCGAAAGGCAAAATGAAAAAGATAATAATAAATGCAGAGAATTTTTTTTTTTTTTTTTTTCAGATAAAAGTCGACACCTACGACGTTTTTGTTCCCTACGAGCTTTCTGTTTTTTTTTCTTTTCTTTTTTTTTTAATTCTTATTATTTCTCTCTTCTTTTATTACCCTTCTCTTTCAATAAAATCAAGAATCGATTTTTAAAGCTATCTTCTTTTCTTTTCTTTTCAATCACGTTAAAAGACAATGAAATATCTTTCTAATCGATATATTCTTCTAATAAGAAAAAGAATGCGACGAGTTCTTCTTTCTTACAAAGTAATCGACAAGGTCTGACGTTTTTGTTCTTTCGATAGGATCGAACGTTCTATTCGTGAAACTCTCGACGCCAAAAAAAGAAAAAGGGAAAAGGAAAAAGAAAAGGTAAAAGGAAATAGTAAAAGGAAAGGAGAGAGGAAAAAGCGATAGGAATTAACGCGACGTATCGAATAAAACGATGAAAATCGAAATCCGTTGTTCGTACGTAGGCAATACGTCCGACGAGAATGCACCTGCCGATAGGCAACACGCGTTACGTGTTCTCGTTCGACATTTACAACACACGACTCGTGCGCGCTACAGTCATCGTCATCGGCTCCATCGATCGGACATTCTCTCGTCTCTCTTCTCTCTGTTACTTTCTGCTGGGGATGAGGTGCGTATAACCGTGTATGGGAGGAGTCACTATATACATCGTACCGGCCGATGAAATAATAATTAGTCGAATAAATCGACGTTCGAAGATAAAATTTCAAAAAAAAAAAGAAAAAAAAAAAGACAAAATAAAAAACAATAAAAAGTAATAAAAAGAATTCCATCGTGGTGCTACCAACCATTGGAAACATTTATCACGAAAAACGACACTCGAATAAAATTCTATTTCGCGAGATGCGTCAGCTTTCATTTGAATTTTCTCAAAAAGGTAGATACGAAGGTGTTCGTCGACCCACCTACGAGAAATGACTGATTTTTTTACGTCGAGGAAGATTCGAAAAAGGCATTGGCCGACGCGTTCCGTTACGTCAGACGAAAACTCTCTGCGAGATCTTATGGGACGCTCTTTCATGGAAGAGACAGAGAAAAAAAGATTCAAAGGAGGGAGGGAGAGAGAGAGAGAGAGAGAGAGGGAGAAAGAGGGAGAGAGATAAACAGATAAAAAAGAAAACAAGAAATACGATGTTAAAGCTTTAAAAGAGGCACGATTACGCGTGGGTAGACATTGCCTTGCGATCTTTAACCGCTTTATTGCACAGCACTTGTCCACGCTTGCGAGCCTTTCGCAATCCAAAGACCAATAATACGTTCGTAGATAAGATATAACTTATTTTTAACGGTGGAGAGCCGGTACCACCGATCGACCGATCTATATTCCGTTCCTTTCTCGTCGATGTCTTTTTTTTTTCCCCCTCTTATTTATTTACTTATTTATTTATTTACTCGTTTACTTATTTATTTATTTACTTGCTTGTTTTCTGTTTTTCTTTCTTTTACTCGAAACAAGCCGAATTTAGAAATTATTATCTGTATAAGCGAAGTAATCTCAGTGATAATCCGATAAGAGAGGAAAAAAAGAGAACATAAACGTGTGGTGATCACGAATTTAGGACACGACCGAGATTTCGAGGTGTTTTCGAAATCGTAAGTCCATCCGTTAGTTCGAATCTCGCGAACGGAAATTCAATCTTTCCAAGGAATATCATAAACAACCCGTTTCGATATACTGCGAAAAGTATCGAGCTTTATTATACACGGTAGTGATACATAACGATATATATATATATAAACGTAATCGAGAAACGGAGAGATAGTCGGATATTTAACTATATCTCGTAATCGAAAATGCCTTTTGTTGAAAAAAAAAGAAAAAAAAAAAAAACACCGAAATTCTATAATCAAACGAACAAACAATTACAAAAAGAAAAATATAGAATAGGGAGGATAGAGGACTATATATATATATATATATATATATATATATATATATATATATATAGAAGCTACTCTAGGATGAGGACACGTTAACAACCGGTGTTGTTAGTCCATCGTTCATGATCGGACGAAAACGTCGATAGATCGGTTCTGCTTGGACGCAGACCAGGCGACTCCGCAAAGTGCTTGAACGTGTGCGTCGCAGCGTGAGCCTTGTTCTCGCCTTGTGTGTGGTGTATGTGTATGATATAGGTTTATGCGTGTGCGTGAAACTGATCGTGCGAGATGACGAGGCGAGAGGGTCGTCGAGAGATCGTATACGTAGAGAGAAACAGAAAGGGAGAGGGAAAGAGAGAAAGAGACAGAGACAGAGAGAGAGAGAGAGAGAGAGAGAAAGAGAGAATATGTTCGTACATAGGTGCGTGCACGTTGCTACTTGCAATGTGTGAGTGGTGGTCAGAAAGAGTAGGAGGTGCAAGGAGAGGGAGACTCTCGACTCAATGGGCATCGCAGGAACGCAAAGAGGGATCCGGGAGGCCCGACTGACTGACGCCAGGAACCTCACCAAGCGAGACGGCCTGCGTCTGCGTCTCTCCTCTTCTCTCTTCTCTTCTCTTCTATTCTGTTCTCTTTCCTTTTCTACCCTCACCGTATGTATACGCTCTGTGTCTCTCTTTTTCTATCTTCAAGCCGGTAATTCCGTGTTCTGCCTGCCTCTCCACTCACTTCTGCCTGGCTACGCGCGTATAAATATATACGTAACCAGGGGTCGGGATTCGTCCTCGTCGTTATGGCTTATTCTCTCTTCGTGAATGTTACTTCTAAAAGAGGGTGGGGAGAGAGGAGGGAGTGAAGGAGGAGGAGAAGGAGGGTGAAAGGTATGTATGTATGTATATACGTCGAAAGAGACACACTAGCGACTATCCGTGGATTGCTATCAGACAGCGGAGTTTCACGTAATTGTAGCTTCATGTCGAGAGACAGTAGCTATGTAGGTAGATGTACATACGATGACGGAGAAACGTTTCTATTCAATGATGATGATGATGATGATGATGATGATGATGATGATGATGATGACGATGACGATGGTGACGATGATAGGTATAATAACGGTGGTGATGATGACGATGTCGGTAATGATGGCGATGGCGATGGCAATGGCGATGGCGATGGCAATGGCGATAGCTATGGTGACGATGATTGTGAAACGCTTTTTGTTCGAGCTAGCGATGCTTTCTAATCGATCGACGACACTCGAACGCTCGGTTGAATAACGAAACTTATGCGTGCGATATATAAATGTCCTTTTGCAGAAGTGGAAGCACTTTTACTTTAGCTCGACCACTTGGATATTTATACTACTATGATTCAACATTTGTTTTTTCTTTTTATTTTTCTCTGGTTGTTTTTTTTTCTTCTTCTTTTTTTCTTATGCACACAGAGTGAACGACTTTATTCTCTCCTTCTTTCTCTCTCCTTCATGTTTCATTTATATATGTGTGTGTGTGTGTGTGTGTGTGTGTGTGTGTGTGTATGCGCGCGTATCCGCCAACTAAGTTTAATTCTGTTTTTACTTAAAAAAGAAAAAAAAAGAAAGAAAAAAGGAAAGGTCAGGGTCAAAAAGACGGGTGTTCGATCTTCGGTTTTGTTTACTTCGATCTTATAAAAACACTTGGTTACTTGGTATTACGATAAAAACAAAGAGAAATTCTTTAATATTACGTGGTACGCGTATCGAGCTTATCTTTCTGATTATGTTCTTTGAAATGGACGACGTGTTGAAACTAGAAATTCTTCCATGGTTAATACTAAATAAAAAACGATCGGTGCGTCGAAGGAAATATACGCGCGAAAGTGAAAAAACGGTGAATGTGAAATACGAAGCTGTCTTTGATTTACTTTAAAAAGGAGACACTACGCGAGTACGTTCTTTTTAGATTTCTCCGAATCTCCGATGGTTTACGTTGAAAAAGAAGTTACGAGTAGATATTTGTATACCAAAGATATTCTCTTGGGAAAGCTTTTCCGATTCAAAAAAATATGTGTGTGTGTGTGTATGTGTAAACGAATCTTTCACAATTATTTATCGATTTAAAGATCGTTCGAAGTAATCGCAGCATCGGAGAAAATCGCAATACCAATAATCGTGATATTACACGCGAAAATTGTAATCCAATCGCGAAACGACGATTTAAAGGGCGATTACGTTCTCTCTACACGGTAATAAAGTTTGATTGGTTATCGTCTACGATCTATCCACGAACGATTGAGTCCTAATTAAGTATCCTCGTAACGCCGAAGAACGAGTTCAATTAATTCGACTAAATGAAATTTCGCAAAGATACGAAACGTATCGTACGTACGAGGTCGCGTGAAATATCACTGGGAGATCTTTTCGCTTCGGAGATGATCAAAGATGTTAGAAATTTATTCGGATGATCGATTGATATGAAACCAATTTGGTTAAGCGCGACAAAAGTTTTCTCGACTTCGACTTTTAACGCGATTGACGAAATGAGATTGCATGGTCGCGAATATAAAAAAAAAAAAAAAAAAAGAAAAAGAAAACAGAAAGAAAAAATACACAAACAAATCAATTATCGAATTAGCGAAAGAAATTAATTATATAGGACATAAGTTTTTGTATCGTCTTGTCGGAAGAGTCTTCCCGTTGTTACGAGTGTTATCGATCCGTATTAATCTTTATCGTATTAAATCCTACATCGAATCGGTGATATTATTAATAGTAATGGAATAAAACTTTCTCCACGATTGAGACGTAAGAAGATCGATAAATCATCCTAGTTCAATAATAGCACTTCCTATGTATAATAGCAATTCCTTGATATTCCGCGCATGCGTACGAGATGGCACGCGCGTGAACGTTCGAATCGGCCATATTATTCGCGCTAATGAATGAAGAAGGCGGATAGAAACGTGACTGCAAGTACGCTGACCCAGCAACGCGTGGTTCTGAGAGACAAGACGACGTAAAAGGATACTACCAGGCCGTTTATACGCTTCGCATAACGCTTTTCTACTCTGCCTGCCATTCTTGCTTTCCCTCTTCCTCCGCCGCTACCTTCTTCACGATTATTCTCTTCCCTCTTCGTAAAAGAGAGAGAGAGAGAGAGGGAGAGGGAGAGAAAGAGATGGATGTATCGATCGATGATCGTCGACCATTGTAGAATTTTAACGTGATAAACGATCGAATGCCAATCGACTTCCTCTTTTACACATTTTCTTTATCTTGTTATTCGAAGGTTCGCGATTTATAGAAGCGTTAATGAAAACCGATTCGATTAATTAAAACTATTCGAAACGTTGTCGGTTACAAATTAGATCGCAATCGAGATAATATCGTATTACCGAACGTCGCCTATCTCGTCGATTATCTTCTTAAAATCTATTAATCTATTAAGCTCGTCGTTCGGTAAATACGATTATAACAATGAACGATAAGAGCGTATTCTTTTATCCTTTCCTCCGATTGGTTTAATTAAACCGAATGATTCTTACGTCGATTTCCCGCTACGGGAAATTCGTTTCATTTTGTATTTAAGAAAATTATGAAGAGAAAGATAAAGAAAAAGAAGAAACGAAAGAAAAGAAAGACGGACTGATATTCCCGGTACGCATATATTCACGCAGATAAGTTTAGTAAAGATGGCTCGCTTAAACGATGCAATTTCTTATATTATCGACATTGGAAGTACCGTTTATTCCAGAAACTCGATTATCTTATCGAAAATGACTTAACCGTTTCTATTGATGATCTTTCTCAAGGAACGATCTGTATTCCAGCAAGGCAATACCGGATTCATGAATGGGATTCTTCGATTTGAACGATTCCTCGAATCTCTCGATGAGATCTTTCTTTTTCTTCGTTTCGATTAATACTTCGAAACGTATTGCGTTAGTACGATTTGCCAGCTCGAAGAACTCGTTATCAGAAGTTATTCACGAACGAGGTGTATCCACGTACGACGCGTTCTTTAAAAAAACGTTGAAAGAACGAATAAGAAAAATAATCAAATCACGTAAGAGTTCAACAGGTGGATATAGCGTGGCACGTATCCTTATCGTATTCGAACGTTTATTACGACAACACGATTCTTAACGAGAAGCGCCTTTTCGATCACGCGAGTTTTGTTACGACTACGAGTACGACGATGACGACGACGACGACGACGACGACGACGACGACGACGTTCAACGTAGCGTGACCTGGATGAATTTAACTGACCTAACTACTTTCGACGTATACGTCGACCTATTTTCCACAAACTTCCATATAACACTAAACTTTCGTAAAACCTATCGTAAAAATAATACATCGCGTTGATATAATTCTCCTTATAATTGATCTCGACTGATCATCACAGATCGTGGGATTCATTTTTTAATTATAAATAGTAATAAGAATTTCAAATGCATATGCAAATAAAAACGACGAGCATAGTTTGCGATTACAATCCTTCAAATAAATTTCCTCGAAAATAGTATATGTATCTATCGTTGTAAACTAATCATAGATTAAAGAACTGGCAGTGATTTCTAAGAGAAGATTCTAACGTATCTATATCCTTTAGATCGTCTATAATCGTAGATCGAACTCAACTAGTGTAAGACAGAGAAAGACAGAGAAAGAGAGAGAAAAAGAGAGAAAAAGAGAGAGAGAAAGAGTAACATCGAGCGCACGAAAGAGCTCCGTGACAAGAATCGCGATTAAGGTTCCTGACTCACTACCGCATTGTATCCGGTCTATGTATGTTGTACGTACACTATTTTTAGAGGAACGCGTACATTCTCAACTGCTACGACGCACGTTTACACGGAGATATACAACTATTAAGTCAGGCCAATTATCGTTGCACGAACAATGTCCTGCACGGTCATTCATGAATTCCGAGTATGACTGAATATCTCTTGAATGAGCATACATTATCGTTTCGAATCATAGAACGAATAATACCTACGAAGAATTTTTTCTTACGCGTGGATTAATAACTCGTTCGTTGTACGCGTGCCAACTTTATCCTACACGTGTTAAACTTACCTATACGTTGTTATGCTTTCGATAAAAAAAAAGTCACGCAAGCGATATATTTTACATAAATTAGATCTTTATTGCGTGTTTACTATTCTTTTTTTTTTTTTCACGAGAATAAGAAAGAAATGAAAAAAAGGAAAAAATCACTACACTCTAAAAAACTCATTTAGACCAGTCAAAAGAAAATATAATATATATATTCGAGTACCGTCCATCGAAGTCCGGAACCTTTGATGAATTAAACCGACACCGCTATTAAGCTCCATTCAAGCTAGCCACTTATGCTGGTAGTACGCAATTTGCGCGAGAAAAGAGTGACACACTCGGCTCAAACGTTAATTGCGAGTTGACCGATAGTAGGCGTCCTGCAGGAAAACGTACAAGAGAGAACGTTCATTTTCACGGCGTTTTCAAGCCTTGACTTTACTCCTTTACCTTTTTTTTTTTTCTTCTTCCTTCTTAACATCCGTAACATTCGTGAAAACGAATCTTACGAATGCGTACGAAGGATGAAGGGTATATGCAACTCAATTTTATTTACCACTTTAATACAAATTTAATTAAAAAAAAAAAAAAAAAAAAAAAAAAAAAAAATGAGAAAGCTTTAAAATTTTTTAATAACAAAAAATTTATTAAAAAAATTAATGTAAACGAGTCACGATCGAGTTACGCGATTCGTCTTGTAAATACGAAATTTTTGTAAATACCGTGAAAGATTTATAGAGTCGATAAAAAAAAGAAACTCCAAATGAAGCAACTTGTGAACGTAATAAGAGATAAAAGAACGCGACACGACTGTGGTATCTATTATTTTCTTGTCGACTTAATTGTCATTTTCTTACACGCTAACAATGAGTTCCTTCTTCCTAATATCCTTTTTTTCTTTTTCCTTTCTTTTCTTCTCTTTTTTCCTTCCTCTTATACGGCCACACCACGATACATACCAATTTTCTCAGGATTTCGTGGAACCGACGTGGCAGTAGCTAGACCTCGAGTGATTGCGACTAATTGTACTTGGAATCGATAGGAGCATTTAACGGATATTCCCGTCGAGTTCTCTCACAGTTGGTCGACGAAAAAAAGTTTACTTCGTTGATGGTTCATTCTGTTTAGTTTGTCTTCTATTTTATATTATTTTCTTTTTTTTTTTCCATTATATTTTATATTTTTTTTTATATTTTATATCACATTACTTTTCTTTTTTCTATCGTGTAATAAAAAAGATATATATATATATATATATATATATATATATATATATGTAAAGGACGTCATCGATATCAATTTTTTTCGATCTTTTTACGATCTCGAATACAGGATTATCTTCGTAACAAATGTCATTTATAATTTATACGAACTATAATCAAAGTTATATATATATATATATATATGTATATATGTATGTATATATGTATGTACGTAAATTGTTCGAAAACAAGTTAACAATCAAAAGATATTACAGCCGTTAACTCGACAGTATTTACGACATTTAACAATATTTTACAACGCAATAATTTTTATAATATCGTAAGCAATATTAACTGTCCGGATCTCACCTCGAGGAGATTTATTATTTAAATCGAATTCTCGATTAAAAACAAAGCAAACAATTTCTTATTACGATCTTCTATGGAAAGATATAGAAGGAAACGAACGAGAAGATACTACTTCCTCGTACTGTTGATCGTCGCGCGACACTATGTCTCCTACTTCCCTCTCACTGTCCATGTCTCTCTTTCGTTCGACAGCTGTTACAACGATTGTATTTTTATTGGATATCGATGTCTTTACCCTCGTCACATGACCTCGATAAATATATATATATATATATATATATATATATATATATAAATTCGGAAAAATTCTCAAAAAGATTTGAATAGATATATTTGAAAAATGTCGGACAATAAAATTTAATTAAATTGATTTTTTGTTGCAATTAAAAACAACCAAAAATTAATGGAATTGTGACAAACAAAAATTAATTAAACTAATTAATTTCATCAATAGACATCGTAGACATATCTTTATTTTATTACAATATGAAATAGTTAGATGAAATAGTATATGTATATATATGTGTATACATAATATATATACACTCACACACACACATATATATATATATATATAGTCGGAGTATAACATTAAAAACGTTCTGTTCGTTCATACGTCCGTGAGAATGACTTACTGCGTGCGTGCAACGAAGGAAGCATAAAGGCGCGATATGAATAATGTAAGCTTACGTAACGACGTATGTCACATCACTACGTTTCAGACACATACCCGTTGTCGTCGAACTATGTACTTACTTACGCAGGCGATGGTTCGATGTCACGTGATCAGCTCAAACCTACGCTTGCGCATTCACGACCTGCCAGCTCGCATAATGCACCACCCTTCGCTTTCATTTAACCCCTTTTCGTATGCGGAGAAAATATTTATATGGGTAAGTACGTCTTTGGCCTATATAAAATTACAAACGAACGTATCTACCCTCTATATGCATGCACACATACATACATGTGTACGACGGATGTGTAATCGTTTATTATACTCCATTTTACACGATTATATCATCGGTATAGATAATCGACACTATCGACTATATGAGATAATACTCTATTCTACTCGATTTTTTAACAACGAATGAATTAAAAACAACCCTCGAAAATCTCCCGTCTATCCTTAAAGAAAATCTTATATATAATTAATACACTATAGAAAATTTTATTACAATTGATATTACAATCTATATTAACACGAATATTAATAAACGAAACGATCTAATTTATATATCTAAACTCATTCTACTTCCTATCTTCTATTCGACTATAATATCAGTGTTTGGAAAGTTTCTAATGATCTTCTCCGTTCTGTCAAGCGGAGAAAGAGGAAACAGGTTCGCGATAACAGGGTGCGAAAATAATATGTAGAAGTTCTCGTTTATGACGTAGTACGTTTAAACGAACGAACGAACGAACGAACGAACGAACGAGGAAGAAAGAGGAGATAAAAAAGGGGGAGAAACAAGGAGTGAGAAAAGAGGGATGATGGTTCGTGCACGTAGAAATTCGTAGAAGCAAGATGTACCATGTACTCGAAGGATCCGAGTGCAAAGGGAATTGGAAAGCGGCGTTAGTTTCGAGGGAGAAGAAAGAGAATGAAATTAAAAGAGGGAGGGGGGAGGGAAAGGGAAAGGGCTAAAGCTGAGAATGAGGATGAGGATGAGGAAAAAGAAGAAGAAGAAGAAGAAAAATGGCAGCACGCAGAAGAGAGAACATTATCCGTGGAAGGGACCGCTAGAGACGTCTGCCTGTTTGCTTCACCAATTCTAAGAACGAATCAAAGATGGCGGCCTACAAAAGAATACCATTCGACTTCCCGAAGAAGTTTGACCCTAAGGAATGGTACCCCACCAACGAAATTTACCTGAGACGAAAGTAAAAAGTAGAAGGAGAAAGTTCGCGAGACAAAAGTGATCATCCTTTTTCAAGCTGGTCTGATCTTATATTTCCTCGTCTCTGACATTGTATGGTTGATCGTGCGCCTCTTCGAGGTTGATGATATGTTAAAAGATAGCTACGTACATATCTTTTTCTCTCTCTCTCTGTCTTTGTGTAATTACTCTTTTAATTATATGGAATTAATATTAAGTAGAGTTTTATGTCATGGAAAAAGTTGGTTCATAGGGATCGAACGGTTAACCATAGAGGTTAAAAAGAAAATGCTAGTAGAAAGAGGAGATACCGCTAAGGACCTTGAAATGTAAGTAAAACAACTATGGCGAATCGCATAGTTAACGTTATCATTGGAAGCGAAGGAAAGAGACAAATAAAGAAAGAAAGAAAAGAAGAAAGAAAGAAAAAAAAGAAAGAAAGAAAGAAAGAAAGAAAGAAAAAAAAGAGAGAGAGAGAGAGAAGAGAAGGGAAACGAAGGAGATGTTTCTCGCAGTGGTCGATCGAAGTTGGTGGAGGCGAAGAGATATAATAGTAGTAGTAGTAGCAGTAGTAGCAATAGTAGCAGTAGTAGTAGTAGCACCAGCAACAGTAGTAGTAGTAGTAGTAGTAGTAGTAGTAGTAGTAGTGGAAGAATATGAAGGATAGGATGAGAAAGGGAGGGAAATAGAGAGAAACGAGCAAAAGAAAAGCAGCAAGGCGGTCGGCGGTCGAGTATGGGAGTCCTCGGGAGGAAACACGATGTTCTTGGAACTCTCTCGCCATCGCGCTGCCCTCTCCAGCCTTGGCTTCATGGTTCAGTTAACTTTCTGCCAGCTCTTGTTACGTGCTTGACGCATTACCAGCCTCGCACCGTCCTTACCTCCCGAGGCCTTCTACGTTATTCTCTTTCTCCTTCTCTCTCTCTCTCGTTTTCTCCTTCTCTCTCGTTCTCTTTAGAATTCCCCTCTTTCTCCGTTCTCCTTCTTCCTTCCAACTCTCGCTTACTCTCTTTCTCTCTCGAGTACTCCACCTTGCGCTTCGCTCTGCTTTTATACCAACTCTCTCTTTCTCTCTCTCTCTC
>NC_057693.1:5122390-5137390 GCF_014466175.1 Vespula pensylvanica
CTCTCTCTCTCTCTCTCTCTCTCTCTCTCTCTCTCTCTCTCTCTTTTATCTAACGCTTCTTTTGTAAAAGAAGCTTTATGTCGTAATAACTTTCAGCTACGAAACTCTCAACAAGCTTGCCACGATGAAAATGATTTTTCGATTATTCGCAATCTCGACCCAACGAGAGATCGATTATCCGTCAACTATATATACATATACATATGTATATACATATATACACACACATCTATGAATATCGCATATACTAAATATACTACACGCATCTCTCGTCCCAAATGTACGCTTACGGTATAAATCGTCGACCGTGTCATCCAAGAATTATAATCACGGCAGGAGCATACGATCGGCCGCGTGCGATATATATATATATATATATATATATATATATATATATATACTACATCGTTGCGAAAATGTCAAGAGCAGGTGTTCCGATCCTGTGTAACGAACGATCGAGGAGAAGTTTAATGGCTCGGCGGTTTGCAGGGCTAAAGAAAAAAGGACAAGAAAGGAAACAAAAAAAGAAAGGGAAAAAATAAAATCATGCTTTTAATAATTCTTGCTATCCCCGATCGAGTCCAATAATAAAAATAATTGATTACGACGAGTGAAATTTGTCGTAAAAACTTTTACCATTGGTCAGCTATTTTTTATACGCTTTGTCTCTCTCTCTCTCTCTCTCTCTCTCTCTCTCTCTCTATCTCTATCTCTCTTTTGTTCCCCTTTCGCCACCCTAAGCCGAGTCGACGAGTGGAAAATACGGAAGAAAGAAATCGATGAGACCACGTCACCAAGGGGTGGCTAACCTCCTTTACCAAAGAAATCATCCGCAACTTTATCATTATTTCTTTGAAAGGTAATTTTCAATACGGCAAGAACCAAAAGAACCAAGTTTGTCGGTAACCGTGTAACTAACTGGCAACACACCTAGTTGCGATCAAATGAATATAAATCGAGGCTCGCTCGGTCGCCGCCTTATATCAAACACGATACCATAGAGACTGGTCGTCGTGATGGCATTCGCTTTATCGCAAACACGTTCACGCATACATAGAACGTTACATTGCTGCAAGAAAGTACACGCTATAGCAACCTTGCCTGGAATGCACAAAGGACGATTCCCTACCTCCGAGCTGGCTCGAATCTTGCCTTGCAACCTTTCTAAGCTAAGATTAGTCTGTAAATATTTGTCTCTGTGTTTTTTTTTTTTTTTTTGTTCTCCTCCTTTTTTTTCTTTTTTTTTATTCTTTCTGAAGAAGAAAAAAAGACAAGAAAAAAAGAGGAACAGGAAAAAAAACACGTTTACATATTTCTTTCAAATCGGAAAAAAAATCTACGACACACTCGAATCGATCATAATTATCTCTTTTCTTTTTTCAAGGAGAAGCGAAGAAAATTCGATACATGACTCGACGAATATCTTTTTTTTTTTCTTTTTTTTTTTTTTTTCAAGAAACCCACGTAATTTCCATCGACATTAACGATTTTGCTTTCGCTAAGCAAACGAGACAACAAGGTGACTGTAACTGAATTGTTGCGTAATCACGAACAAAGAATACGAATTTCATTGAACATCGATTGATAGGCGTTCACGTTTCGTTAGAAATTTGCTATTCTATATTTGCTTTCAATAAACTCGTCTATAATTATTGTTAATTGTTGTCATACTCGTGTATTATTACTATTATTATTATTATTATTATTATTATTATTATTATTATTATTATTATTATTATTATTATTATACTCGTTAGATTTAACGTGCGAGATTTCCTTTTCTCATCGCCAATCTTTTCAATCAAATTTATATACATGCATATAATAGTTCCGTCTATAATAGTTGCATCGATGTCCGTTAAGGACATTGTTTGCCTTGAAACGATGTTTTTATTAAACAACTAGCCAGGTACTTCCCAGAAATTGATCATCAAAGAAAGACATGGTCATAACGATTAATAGACTTGTCGAGTCATACGACAATTTACATGAATTACATGTAATACGTAAACATGTGCACTAACGATATATATATGTATATACATATATATATATATACACATATACATAAAAAATGTATCGTAAACGCGTGGGTGGAAAGCTAATGAAAAAAGAACAAAAGAAAAAAAGATAAAAACTGAAGAAGAAAGAAAGAAAGAAATCTCGATCAAAAAATCGAATAGATCTAAACTATTCAATCGAACAGACAGAAATTTTAAATCATACCAGTTTGCAATTGATCTCTAGGTGTGTCTTACTTATACGATCCGTATTAACGACGTAGCTTTTAAAAAAATAAAGAGAAAAAAAAAAAAAAGAGAAAAAAGAAAAAGAAATAAAATAATCGACAACCCGCGCGTGAAGTCTAATATGTAGGCGTGTTCGTTCGTTCTATACGGTGTGTGTAAATACTTAGTTACGTACCCGATCGTAATGTATCACGATTATGCGAAGACATAGCGATCTCATGAGTTGCGCATGGCTTGTAGAGAAACGTTCGATAATAAGAAAAAAACGCAACTTTCACGAGAAACGCGCGATTAGTCACAGCGTCATTCGCGGTTCGGCGGATGAATTATTATGATTTATATTGATCGTTTCTCCAAAAAATATATATATATATATATATGTATGTACATATATAATATATCGTATATATGTAGAAATATATAGTATATATATATAGTTATATACCTAAATGTATTGAGACATTACAAAAGAAATCGAAGAGGAATATTATCTACATCTCGACGTATCGTTTTTTAATAAACAATATTTAATATCTATTCTCACGACTCTCTTAACGCAGAGTCCAAAAAAAAAAAAAAAAAAAAAAAAAGAAAACGAATGCAATAAGCGAAATTGTAACGAACCATGCAATGCATCGTGCATGTGCATTCGTGTCTTTTTTTTTACTGTTTTTTTTTTTCTTTTCTTTTTTTCACGTAAAAAAAAGCCGCGTTTTAACGAGACAAACGACGCAGATCGAATGCCGAGCCTCGAGATTTCCATGCGAATTATTTTTTTGTCTTTCTGTTTTTCTTTTTTTTTTCTTTTTTTTTTTACCTATTTTTTTCTAGTATCGATGATACTCGACGTACAAATATTAATGAAATATTGAAATATAATCGATGGAAGAGAATTTGATAAGCAATAAATATAAATAAATAAAAAAGAAAGAAAAAGAAAAGTGTCGATACAATGACATATAGCTAATTATATTTCCTATTAATCAATTTATTCGATAATAAAAAATATAGAATAGAGATGAACGTTGGCGCGGGCAGAAAGGAAAATAATTTCCATGTTCGTTCGTCTATCATCGGTAATATCAAAATTTTAGGAAAATCTAATCGCGAATGGAAATCATTAACGTGAGTTCTAAACGTCACGATATTGCTAATGTCAATTTTTTTTGCTTAAATCGTTTGTTAGAATCGATACCAGACGGATCTTTGGAAAAACTCTTAGAAAACGTTTACGAGACGCAGGATTGTCGATTGATGAAGTCGGCCTACTGCATAACTGCAAATTCTAACTGTAAATCGTCGTGTCTTACAAAGGCAAGTAGACGACTAATCGTCGATCTGATATCTCCTACGTCTTCATGTATTCACGAACGTGGAAGCAACGCAAACGCAAGAGCGAGCGAACGTACATACACCACATACGTACGTCAGAATTTACCGCAATTTTACGTAAAAAAAAGATGTACGTAAAAAGTTTCTAATCCGTAAAATCCAATCGTTATAAACGTAGGAAAAACCTTCGACGTGTCGAAGAAAATATTTGACAATTAAATTTTATTTCTATATGCGTAAACTTTTTTCAGGAAAATTTCCTGACGATTAAATTTCGACGAAATTCGATTCTTCTTTTAACAATTTTCTTTTTCACCATTCATTTTCTCTCTCTCTCTCTTTTTTTTTTATCTTTCTCTCTATCTCTCTTCTCCAGCTTCTCTATTTTCCTCGTACAATGAAATTACCTGCGAAGTGAACGATACTCTCTCTCCCTTTCCCTCCATCTCTCTCTCTCTCTCTTTCTCTCTTCTCGAATAAAAGAGAAGAATATAATCCCCATAGTAAATTACTCGGTGATACGCGAGATGTAAACGAACTGGTATCCGGTTCCGAAATGATCTCGAACGTGACAGCACGATCGATAGGAACGATAACTCGCTATCGAAAGGAATTCCGAGCGTTTATTCGCGTCGCGAAGGGAGCCTCCTAACAAACTGGATTTACTTCGCCCACGGTGTGCGAGAGTAGCCCCTATAAGAGATATCGTGTCAAAATCCTGAGGCCAACGAACGCGTTTCTCTCTCTCTCTCTCTCTCTCTCTCTCTTTCTCTCTTTTTCTTTCTTCCTTCCTTTCTTTCTTTCGTTCTTTTTTCTTCGTTCAATTCGCACCAAGATAAATGTAACGATATTCGATGTATGGCGTAGGGACGGCTAACGAGATAAACTCTTACGTGTTTCTTTTAGCAATCTTACACTTTTACACGATCTGAGAAAAAAGAACGTATAAATAAAACTAGGATAGAAAGGAAAGTTTCGAAAAGGGACACGTAAAAAGAGAGCACGAGAACCAAACCTTGGGGGCGGGATGAACCTTTCGAAACTTTCACCCTCTCCATCTTTTTTTATTGAATTTTCTAAACTCGATTTCAGTCTATTCGCTAAGTATCTAACGAAGAGGAGACTCTAACAACGACGAGGCTAATACGCCAAGAGAAAGATCATTCGAAGACAAGATACTGTTCGTTCTCTTTCGAAAAATCAAGCTCCCCTTTGAGAAATGAACTATTTCGTAAGAAATAATAATTTTATCGATTATATCGAGTTCTTCTTCTCGATAAACTATTCTTCGAAATTATAATACGTCGAATAAACTTATGTACAAGGTGACAAAAGTAATGAATTATTACTTGTCGAATTCTCCTAACTAGAAATTTTGTCTTTCCTGATTCGAAATATTTTCCTTTTCGGTACAAAGTCTTTTCGAAGTGAGTAAGTAAGCAAATATCTCTACTCGGAAAGTTTTCCTCCCGAACAAAACCATCCGGAACGAATATGGTATCCCTTTCTCTAACATACTCTCGCAAACCTCGATGGTACGTATTGATATCGGAAAACTCGTTTAACTCTTTGAATTTTATTGCCTCTGAGAAGACAGAAAATGGTAACGAATTCATGTATTCGCGAACGAATCGAAATTTATTTAAATAGCATAATTTTTCTTTCTTTCGAACAAAATATCTCGACAATGATTCTCGTAATTTTTTCTTTCTTTTCTTTTCTTTTCTTTTTTTTTTTTTTTCCTTTTGATAAAAATGCAAATTTATTATATATTGCTTGTAGTCTACCATTCATTATGAACGTTCGTTCGAGTACGCCGTAATGGTCGTAACGTTTAAACGGAATAAATTTATGCCAAGTAACGCTCTTGGCGAGGTACACGTTTGGCACCGAGACGATTAGATATTTACTAGAAGATTAGTAGAATTACAAGCGAAAAGATGGATGTCTTCTTTCAGCCGGATTTGTCCATTCGTTTTTGCTTTAGAGAAACGTGCCAAAAAATTCAAAAAATAATAAAATATATGTGTATAAAATAAAAATCGCAAATCCATTAAATCGCAAGCGTAAGATCGTTCGCGATATTTTAAAATAGGAACACTTTCTAGAAATTGTGGTTAAAATTCTGAGAAGAGTCATCGACGATTTATATCTACGAGAATCCACACCTTCCTTCGAAAAAAAAAAAAGAGAGAGAGAGAGAGAGAGAGAGAGAGAGAAAGAGATTGAAAGAGCATGACGTTTCTTGGAAGAGCTCTATCTCCGGAAACAAATACGTGTGTGCGTATGCAGGTTTCTTGGATTCGTGCTTGCATGTCGCGTTTCATTCGTACAAAAATTAGTCCGCCATATTCGGCTGCTTTCTAACTACGCAGTCGGTGCTCCGTTAGAAATTATTTTCAGTGACTTAGTCACTGTTGCATCTGTCGGAGAAACGATTCGTAGAAAATATTTATCATATCCCTCGGCACTGATCCTTCTTCAACTAACTGGCCAAGCTGTAATTATATATAACGATGGAATGAAACCTATTAATCTTTTCTATGTAATTCATAGGAGATAGTTACATGCTTCTGTAAGCTCTCTCTCTCTCTCTCTCTCTCTCTCTCTCTCTCTCTCTCTCTCTCTCTTGTATATCATTCTCTCAGTATATTATAAATCAATCATTTCGTTCGAAAAAGAAAAGAGAGAAAAAGAAAGAAGAAATATATATGTAATAAAGCTCTTCCACCTGGCGCTATAAATACAACAATATATTCTATGTACAATTGAAAACACAGAAACATCGAGAACCTCTCTCGATCTTCCATATTTCGATCAAATCATCGAAATTGTGTTGGTACGAAAACGTTTTACGATTTCGCGGAAATGAAAACTCGGCTATCGCGTGTTTGTCGTTCTGCCAAAAATCCAAAGACGTTTATTACAATTTATATACCACGAATATAAACCTCCTACGATTTGGAACGATCGACTTTGACGTCGATTAGTTTTGATCGAAGTCGAAGCCAGAGTTAAGCGATTATGTTGCGATCGGTGGTCTAACTTGTGGAATAAATCATTTTCACGCGTCGTTTCGTCGCGTTAGTTCTTAATTACCAATTAAGAAATCGATGTCGTTCGCGATTTACGTCAATCGATGGATATGCTCGTTGTATTAATTATAAAAGAAAAAATACATACGCGCGCGCGCACATACAGATAAAATATCTAATAAATAGTCGATTACGTTTCGACGTCTATTTATGATGATAGGAAACATCTTTGAAAATAATAGAGTGGACGGGATGACGGGAATGGCAAGTACACGAGTACTTACTTGCAATTAGATACATATACGTACGTATATAGATAAGTTTGTTAGATATTTGCAAGCGACGACGCGGTATTTAGCAGGATTCACACTTTCTCGTAGATGACGTATCTTTTCTTGGAAAGGCACACGTAGAACCGGCCGTTTCTGCACGGTGAGGTCATTAGAATCCGTTGCGAGCGAGATTTTTCTTTTTCCTTTTCCTTCCAACCTGCAAGGAGCTCCGCTTGAATCTTCACGTGATTCACCGCCTAAGGATATATAGCGAGGAGCATCTTTTTCTCTCTCTCTCTCTCTCTTTCTCTCTCTCTTTCTATCATGCTCCTTCGATTCCCAGCATCAACGTATCCTTATACGAAAATAGAATACGACAATAATCCACAAACTCAAATCACTGATTTATTTATTCGATCGCGAACGAATACGAAAGATGATGGAGGAATCATAGAGATTCCTTTGTCGATGCGTAGAAATATATTAACGCCTATTACGACGTAGTTATTCGAGAAAAACGTGTCGCGCAAATGCAACTAGAATAATGAATAAAAAAAGAGGATTTCATCATCGATAAGTGGTAAACATAATTTCGTAAGACACACTACTACTACGCTCTTAATGAGATACGATGTAAACGAAACGAAGAGCGCTCGACGGTGATTCACTACTATCAATATCATATGGTGTTCCTGGTTAACAAGAAATTCCCTCGATGCTATTAGATTCCTCGCCTTACAGGATAATTTATCATCGACGACGCCTTTTTCTTTCTTTTTTTTTTTTTTTCTTTTATTTTTATACATATGCACATATACATACATACATATATATATATATATATATATATATATATACATTTATACATTGAGACACACACATACACGCTTCCTACGACTATAATCTTTTCCGTCTATAATCTTGTCGCTTTGTCTAAAAAAAATTCGACGTGCCATTACCAAGCTCTTCGTCAAAGACCAAATCCAGGAAGATGGATATCGGATACCAGAGAATTCGTAAAAGCTGGATCGAATAACGGGTCGATACGAGGAAGAAGAGAATTTCCTAGAACGATCTCTTCTTCGACTCGGTGGTGCTCTTACCAAGTCCTTTGTACTATACCGCCCCATACGATATTTGCGTACGATAGACGGAAGTAACTACTTACCCGTACTTACGTTATTACGACACTGAGATCGTTCGAGGTAATCACCAAAGACCTACATAAGTTTCAACGATCAACGATTTTGCAAGAAACCTGAACGATTCTCTTTCCTATTCGCGATCTATATATCAAAAGAAAAGGAAAAAGAAAAGAAAAATAATAAATAAGCAGGAAAACCGACAACTACATAAATTGCATCCGACAAGTGTACCTTCCCAAACGATAAAATGCATCGAAAGAAACAGGAAAACAACGAAAAAGAAAGAAAAGAAAGAAAGCAAGAAGAAACAACAACAACAACGCAAAAAAGAAGCGAAGAAGAAAAAAGAAAAGGATAAAAAGTGAATTAAACACTTAGGAAATATTAATAGGATCGTTTTTCTTAACAAATCGTTGTTGGCAATAAGAGAGAAAGAGAATCTCTTGGGCATTCCAAAGGACTTTGCTGTGTTAACGAACCGATTTATTACGACCGTTACTTCGATCCTTCCACCCACGACAAAACTCACACCAATAGCGATAGCGATCGATACGAAGAGGCAACTCGAGAGCGAAGCTTCGGCCATCCGTGACGTGTTCGAGAAGAAAGAAGAGGGATCGAGGAAGGTGGGAGAGAGAGAGAGAGACAGAGAAAAGAAGAAAAAAGATACGTCAGGACATCACGGTTCTCGAGTGTTCTCCGAAGTGCCAGGAATAACAAGAAGGAAACACGTGTCCGTGCGTGGAAGACCGTCTCTACTTTGCATTTATGACATTAGTGAGTAATGCACATCTCCGGCGGACCTGTTCCAATGCCTTCTTTTAATGAGTAATGCATGACATCAAGCACGTTAAGCACCAGATTCTAACTTTTTTTACTAACTCTATCTCTCTCTCTCTCTCTTTTTCTTCTTTTCATTTCTTTATTTTTCTCTTCTTTTTTCTCTCCTCCGAATCTACAAACTCGAATTTCACGTATCGAAATGTCAAAATAAATCAACAAATTTCTTTCTCATCCAAACGGACAAACTTGCGAGGACGGATTATTGAAAATCTTATTTTATATTATCATATTTTATATAGATATAATATAATCCTTAGAGTTTTCTTTTCAAGAGGTTCGATGTATAAACGAAAGAATGAATGAAGCCTTCTTTAATAAGTTAATTACGTTATATCGTTTTTTCTAAATATCCAATACGTCTATATAACGAAATCCATATTTCTATTTCCGAAAACAAAAATTGGGGAAGAATGAAAGAAGATTTAAAAAGAGGATACAAAGGGAAAAAGTAAAAAAAAGAAAAAAAATAAAAAGAAAGAAAAATAAATAAATAAATAAATAAAAAAAAGAAAAAAAAAAGAAAGGTAATAAAATTCACAAAAGAAGGAAAGAAAGAAAGAGAAAGAGAGAGAAAGAAAAAAGGAAACAAATGGAATAAAATGAAAAGGAAAACGCGTAGAGATCGAAAATGGGAAGGGGTGAGATGTGTGGGGGTAGTTCGGTGAAGAAGGAATAGGGAGAAATAGAGAGAAAGAGGGATAAGCGATGAAGAAGTGCACTCAAGGCAATTTTGACGTCACTTTGGCAGAGTTCCACGGCATCGCGTTCCATCTCGACACATAGCGTTCTACCGTAGAAACGTGGGAGTGGAATTCCCTGATTCTCACGAGCCTTATTTTGGGAAGCTCTGGCGGTGTTCATCCTCTTCGTCGATCTCCTCTTCTTCGGCCACTCTTCGTCGTTGTCGTCTTATGTACGTACGGCCGGAAGCTGTGGACTTACAAATTTGGAGCGGTGCTCCATTTTTTTGTCTTTCCACCAGAGATACACCATTTCGCAGGGCTCGTTGCCATTTTGAAAGGCTAGCTACACGAAAAGAGAGAAAAAGAGAGAAAGAAAGAGAGAGAGAGAGAGAGAGAGAGAGAGAACTTATCAAATTCAGACGTATCGTATTTTTGGAAAGGTTTTTGGTTATTCTTAGATGCTGACAAGGATTGAAACATTTCGATTCGCAGCACGCATTCTTTTTCCACCCACTCTCTTTCTTTCTCTCTCATTCTCTCTCTCTCTCTCTCTTTTTCTCTTTTTAAAACTACCTATGTATCTTTGCCAACATCGCAAGAAATTCTTTCGATCTAGTATACGTCTTTTCTCGCTTAGTCGCGATATCTCCGATGTAGTAAATCAGTTTGAAGTTGGGATAAAATAAAAGCGATGGAAAAAAATGTACGAACCGAGCTCAAAGATCGAGTGGACACGATCGTAAAAATTTCTTCTTCTCTTACGTAATATTCTATATATCTATCACGATTTTCTTTCTCTTTCCCCCTCTCTCTCTCTCTCTCTCTCTCTCTTTCTCTCTTTTACTGCGCGTGTATGTAGCACGCGATTTTCCTAACCGCGATTAGTTTCATAAATTAATGCTCGTCTCATATAATATTTATTACGACCTATTACGTATTCTTGCACTTCTCGATGACTCACCGAAAAAGTTGCAAACCATTCGCCTCGCTCGCTCGCTCGCTCGCTCGCTCGCTGTACTCGAAAAGAAAAAAAAAGAAAAAAGATCGAGAAAAGAAGAATCGAGAGGATAAATAAATTGACGCGTGAAAGGAATCGTTGTGGAGATGCATGTATACGTTTATTCGTTGAACACGTAACGTTTCGCGGTCGATCGTGAAAAACGCTTTGACGGTTTACGTGTCGTTCGAATTTACACGCAATTTATTATATACCGTACATACGCTATTGAACGATAGGTAATTAAGAAATGTATAAAAGATCTATATAAATTTTATTGCCGAAATGCTTATTAATGTGGCATCGAGAATCAGGCCTGAAAAAAAAAAAAGAAAAAAAAGAAATAAATCAATTCCGAATCTTTTAAATTTCTAATCTCATAGTCAAAAGGCATCTTCCATGTATATCGTTATCGTACGTAAACGCGTCAAGAGCGATCAATCGCGATTCGATCGCGATTATAATGACAGAGGTGTAACGCTCTGATGACTTCTGTCACGACGGTTGGTTGATCGAGCATAGTAGAGATCGACATAGCTACTAGCTAAAATAGAAGAAGTCGGTCGTCGTAGCTCGATGACCTTCGCAAGATCTTTCCAAGAATCGGTCACATTCCAGCAAGAGCTATGTCATTCGCGAGATCTATGACCACATCGGATCATTTCTCCGAATGAAATCATTTCACCGGCGAATCGTGTCACGCATTTTATGAAATCAACCAACTCGATTATTCACTGATCGACCGTCTACTAAGAAATAACTTATTATGACTTTCGAACAATCGAACCGTTCTTAATACCTTCGATATTGCATACGTAGGATAGATACATACATCGTACCAACGATTGGAATTTACACAATGAATTTTTTTTATAACATACGTTAGTTTTGTTTTTATTTTCTTTCTCTCTCTCTCTCTCTCTCTCTCTCTCTCTCTCTCTCTCTCTCTCTCTCTCTTTTTCTCTTCGCACTTTCTAATATTACACCATCAATTATTTGTTAAGAACCACGAGCGTAGCAAACCATAGATATATTCGTTTGTCCCGAGTGCAATTAAATACACGGTAATCCGGTCGCGGTAGAGGTTTAATAATCCTATTAGCGTACGAGGAAATAATCGATATCTGTCCAAAGTACGAACGAAAGGTCAAAAGGTCGGTACGAAGAGTTCGAGAGCAATTTCTAAAGCTCACCGAGAGATTTTCTCTTTACGTTAGTCATCCGCGAATATACGTACAAATATCTAATACCAGAATTCTATGAATTTCAACCTAGATGACGAGTTAAGAATAACCGTGCTCTATTTACAATTAATTTTTTTTTTTAAGGGATATCGAAGCAACTAATCGAAAGTATCGATCGACTTTACACATCGATTATAAATGTATTCGAAGAAAAATCATGAGAAACATCATTTTCTTCGAAGATTGTTTTTATCAACATTTGAAAAACGAAAGATAAAAACGATTGATCGACGACACGTGTCATTTTTTGGTTTTGTTTTGTTCGCTTATATTTTTTGTTTACTCTTTTTTTTTTTTTTTTTTTTTTTTTTTTTTTTTAAATAAACACGCCAGCGCAATTCGTATACTCGCGTTAGAATTTTTAATACGTTCGTCCAATAAAAATCATCGCTAAATCGTCCAAGAACATGAACTGACTTCGACAAAAAATAAAATGAAGAAGAGTGAATCCGTATCTGCAATCGAGAGCGGACGTTTCTACTTAACGTTTTCTTCGTTTTACGCAACCTACGAGAAGTATTTACTCTCTCAAAAGCGTTATTCAAAGGGTCAAAGTTGAAACGAATTTCCTATATAGCGGAATTCGACGCTCGCGTTGGCTCCTTTTAGAGTTTTACGGTAAAAGCACTGAAAAGGTACCGAATGGTATACGAAGAAATACGAATCGAGTAAAAAGAGAGAGAGAGAGAGAGAGAGAGAGAGAGAGAGGGGAGATTGGCAAAAGTTCGCTTTCGCGCGAAACCAGGCATTCTCGATGCGAAACTGACGTGCAATAGAATAAAAAAAAAAAAAAACAGAAAAAAAAAAAGAAAAAAAAAGAGAGAGATAAAAACAAAAAAGAAAGGAAGAAAGAAAGAAGGAGAGAAAGAAGGAGAGAAACAGATAGCAAATCCCAAAAGTGGAAGCTACCGGTAACAACTCTGGATCGAATCGTTGGAATACCACGGCGATCAATGGAATCCAAGCAAGGACGATCGGCTTCGGAATTGAATCGGAAAAAATCGCATTTCGCGAGTTGGCCAAAAGGACGAAATCAAGAAGAAAAGATTCCGCAGGTATATCGCGGCTTTGGTAATTCATGACGACAAAATCGTGCGATCGTCCTTTCGTCCTTTCCACGAAACGGACATTTCTTCGGCACTCGCGAAATTCGTACAGGAGAAGGAATCGACTTTCTGAAGGAAAAGAGAAAGACAAGGGAAGACAAGGATAGATAGACAGAGAAAAAGAGAGAGAAAGAGAAAGAAAGAAAGAGAATAAGGTTTTCTCTCTCGTATACGCTTTGTCTCGAGAGGAAGAGAGGGTTCTTCTTCCGTCCTCCTCCCTCGGTGGGTGTTCCTAAGCGAGAAAAAAGGTGTTTCTGCTGTGTCGGCGAGTAGTGGTAGTACTTACCGGAGCTTCTACCTGCAGAAACGTAATAGCCGGATAAAAAGGGTTCTAAGGATACTTTCCCAAAGACGTTCGTGTGCTTTTGTCGTGCCAGAATACAAGACACCCGGAATCTTTTATCTGAAAGAAAACAGAAAAGTAAAGACAAATAAAAGATATATCAAAATTAAAAAGAAAGAGGTTTAAATCATTGTTCCATTCATTAATGTTCAATCATGAATGATTCGATCATGAATGATTCGATCAATTAATCAGCTGACATATTTACGAAGATGGAATATTTAAAGGACGTCAAGAAATTTCTTTCGCCGGTAAAATTTCAAAAACTTTCTCGTTGAAACTAAGAGAAAGAGAGAACTAGAGAGAGAGAGAGAGAGAGAGAGAGAGAGAGAGAGAGAGAAGAAAAAAGAGAAAGAGAGAAAGAGGGCTTTGTCCTTCCGCAAAATCAGGATGCACGACGTGCGCGAGATACGCGCGTGAAACGTGTCGTGGATCTATCAAGTAAAAGGGAAAGAGAGATAAAGAGAGAGAGAGAGAGAGGGGTGGGTGGGAGGGAAGAGGGAGAGAAAGGGAAAGAGCTGAAACTTCAAACGACACGCTTCGACGACGACACGCTGCTACATCTCCCTCTTTTAAAATGCCTCTTTGTAGCGGCGTGTATCGCGAACAAAACAGCGCATCGGTAGTAAGAGTTTTGCAAAGAGAAAGAGAAGGATAAAGAGAAAGAGATAAAGAAAGAGAAGGATGAAGAGAGAGAGAGAGAGAGAGAAAGAGAGAGAAAGAAAGAAAGAGAGAGAGAGAGACCGAGAAAACAAAGGGTGAAGAAAAAGGACGACTGGGGTACGAAAGAGGTGGACGGAGAAAGACAGAAAAACACACACAGAGAGAAAGAGAAAGAGAGAGAAAGAGAGAGATCGGTTCCATTCAAACGGACTACTGCTTGCTACGATTTCCAATCGTCGACTGCTTCCTCGAAACGAGAGCCCCTTTGGCTATCCCGTCAACGAGACGAGAATCAGAGAGAGAAAGAGAAAGAGAGAGAGAAAGATAGATAGCACTTTGGAATACTGGCTTTCCTGTCGCTCCATTCAAGCGTTCTTGCAACGGTGGCATCGCTGGCTGTCGCATCCAAGAAGCTCCTTGATATTCCAGCGGTGCGCGAATGCCGCTTCTTCCATACGCGGCGATAATACCGGCTGCTCCAAATGGGGTGCCGTTCGTCCTCGGCTCTACTCGGCTCGGCTCGAGAAGAAGAGTAATAAGTATAAGGTAGAAGGGTGGGAGAAGAGGGCGCGTGGTGGCGGCGTGCTGGCCACGACGAACCAGTCGAAGGGTGGGGGGCACGAGAAAGACCCACCGCACCCGCTCTCTGCTACTCTGGGCCTCACCTTACGACTTACGTGGACATAAAAGGCAACTCCGTTGCGGAGGACCTCTTCTTCTTCTCTGACACATTGACACACCACCGTTCGATCCCTTACGTGGTACCGTCTCTTACCTTTCTCTCCTTTCCCTCCCTTCCTTCCTCTCTACCTTCTTCTTCTTCTTCTTCTTCTTCTTCCTCTTTCTTTTTCTTTGTTTTATCATTTACACGTTCTCCCGTTCTATATCCTTCCCGATAATTTTCTTGTTTCTAGCAAATCTAATATAAAATCAAATCTAAGAGCCCATTGCGAGTCCTTTTCTTTCTTTCTTTCTTTCTTTCTTTCTTTCTTTCTTTCTTTCTTTCTTTCTCTCGCATTGCGTTAATAAAGAGTTAGGAAGGATAAAGAGATAAATATCGAACGATCCAAGAGAACGAATTCGCACGA
>NC_057693.1:5139890-5145848 GCF_014466175.1 Vespula pensylvanica
GCTTATCGATTTCTCTACCTCGCCGGAATCACGTGTAAGTCTCACGTGATTAATATCGAACGATAAATCGATTCTGGAAAATTCAATATCTTTTATCTCGAATGCGAATCGATGAAAACGCGACGTCTCTCGCGTCCGTTAAATCGTACCTACTTACTATATATTACTTTACGGTACGTAAGACCGTACAGAAGTAAATAAGTATTACCTATGTACGTACGTAACTACGTAACGATCGTATATTTCTTAACGAGCGTGTGGCGAAATAAAACGATTGTCGATAATAAAAGAGCATTCGTGTTTATGTTAAACACTTTAATCCTCGTACAATGTTTGCCGAGGGAGTGAAATTACCTACTATCGTTTTATAGAGTTTCTAATGATGGACGATTCATTTCGTCGAAGATCGTTTCCTTCTACAACAATAAGACCAACTGAGTTCTTATCGACATATATATATGTGTGTGTATATATATATATATGTATATATGTATATGTATATATATATATATTGCTTATATATGCAATTGGCACAATACGACAAATATATACCTATGCACTAAAAATTTCCATCGACTAATCAGGAAGTAGAATTTTCTTCGATCGATAACTCGATTTATCTATAGACACTAATCATGCATTATAAAATAAATCCAAAGTGCATCGGGGAAAATCGCCGAGATATAATTTAATTTTAATAATTAACGTCATGACCTACGATATCTATGTATATCACCGCGCGTAAAGTCGAAACGAGAACGGTTATAATTTTTCTCGCGATAACGAAAATATGGGAACAAAAATGGCGATCCCTCCTATCGGTAATAAATTAAAGGAATATACTTTAAATTTGTGAAAATAACTTTTATTAAGAGCTATTTTCACGATCGTATATCAACTTTGACTTAAGTAAAAATAATATTCTCAGAATAGAGAGGAAAAAAAGCATGAGAACAAAGAGAAAGAGAAAGAAAGAGAGAGAGAGGGAAAAGAGATCCCTTTTTTCTAAAATCTTCGAAGACTACGAATTAGAAAGTTCCGAGAAAAAGTTGAGGATTTTTCCGGAATAACTTGGAAGGAGAGACCCTAAGGGTAACCCAAAGGTCTTTGTCTTCGATGAAGCGTGGCAGATGTAAGGCGTACGATGCCCGAACCTTAGTGGATCCCTTCATTGAGTTCGAACCTTCTCCTTCTCCTCGTAGTCTGATCTTAGTTCCAACACGAACAACAACACCAGGTAAATGAGAGACCGGTGGAAGGAAAGAAAGAAAGTAAGTAGGTAGAGAAGGGATGAAACGAATCGGGAGTCCCTTCTGGTTCTCGATAGCGTAATTTACTGCTCCGATCCGTGCTTATGGTACCCGCCATTTAAAGGGTCTTATGAAACCGAAGGAAACAACCTTCGACCTTCCGATGCACACGAAGCACAATTTTTTTGTTTTGTTTTAATCTTCTTTTCCTCTTCTTTTCTTTTTTCTTCTTCTTCTTCTTCTTCTTCTTCTTCTTTCTTTCTTTCTTTTTTTTCTGACGTTATTCTCCGGACAAGAAACGCCTCCGGTTTCTTGAGAAATTTCCAAGGAGAACATTTTTAATTAAATCCTGTTAACTAACGAAACGAAAATTTCGTTTTGCAACGTTAATTAACTATTTCTCTCGTTATACATGCTTTTTTTCTTCTACTTTTCTTTTCTTTTCCTGTTTCTTTTTCTTTTTCTTTTTCACAAAGCAATCATCGTCTATATTACGGAAGCAATTTCGTATAAGAAAGATGAATGATCTCTTAGAGAGTTCTCTCGTGTCTCCTCAAGGCATCGTATATAGCTCGAGCGTTTCTACTATTTAAATCCGAGCACCAAGTCATTAAATCATCCAGCATGCTTGTCAGTTGTAACACTAGTACTCGTCCTTGCTCTTTTGTCCCTCTCCCCTGCTCCAATTGACTCTTATCGTGGAACGAGTATGCAACGTTAAAGCAAGGACGAACGAACGACAAAATTCTTTCTTTCTCTTTTAATTCTCGACCAGTGCGAATTCTATCTTTTCCTTTTTCATATCATTATTATCATTAGCATTAATATTATTACTATCATTATTATTATTATTATTATTATTAGTATTAGTATTAGTATTATTATTTCAGTAGCTCGTATTTCTCAGCAACGTTTCTCTTTGTCTATAAATGAAAAATATTTTATCAACGATAAAATCTGACGAATAGGATTTTACCGAGAAGCACTCGTATTCGACTCGAAAAATCTTGCGATAACTAACTATCTTGGTAATTATCAAGGATTAACTAAGGAAAAAATATATATATACAAGAACTATCGGCTATCTCTCTCTCTCTCTCTGTCTCTTTCTCTCTCTCTCTCTCTCTCTCTCTTCCTCTAATATAATAATCTCTCTTGCACGTAACTATTTACATTTCACTTATTTGCCAAAACACATTGCCGCGTCATCGAGAGAATACCCTTATCTATGATTGTACCTTACGCGTGATATACGTATATCAGCGGGCAAATCTCTCGATGGGAAACGTACTCTGTTGTCGATGTGCAACGATGACTCATCGACATTCGATGAAGTCGCTTGCAAATAGAACGATAAAGAGAGGAGAACCGAGTGAAAGATAGATTACGTATTACACAGAGCGTCGTTAACGATAAGATCTCTTTATCTTCCTAATCGTTGTATTACTTTTTATTTAATACCGATAAGGTACGTCTCCTTTCGACTAAATTCTTAAGATTGTTACTTATGTATACTCTCCTAAGATCGTTCATGAAAATTCGTGCATATTTTATTCTTACAGTAGAAAACTTTAATTTAGATAATCGATCGCGATCGATGAAATCGTATAAAATTAAATCGATATCAAACGTGAGAAACGTCAGTGAATCTCGTAAATTATTATATCATCTAAGATATATTATCATCTAAGATTCTCACCTATGTATACCTTCTAAGATCGTTCATGGAAATCCCCGCATGTTCGATTCGTGCGGTAGAAAACTTCAAATTGGATAATCGATCGTGATCGATGAAATCGTATAAGATTAAATCGATATCAAACGTCAATGAGGCGTCAGTGAATTCTGTTAATTGTTATGATTTTAAATAATAAAAAGAAAAAAAAAGAAAAGAAAACAAAAGTTCTACGAATAAATCATAATTACGCACTTAGATATTTCAAGACGGCCTTAACGGGGATACTGCTTCTGCGTATGCATGATAAGTACGATCTTCTCGCACGACCCTTGGCCGAATGTTGGCTCACCCTCTCGTCTCGCTTTTTTTATTTCGTACGAGTATGTTCTCTGCGTAGAAGCGGTCGTAAATCGTCGAAAAAAAAAAAGAAAAAAAGAAAAAAAGAAAAAAGAAAAGTGGAATAGAGACCATGATGTTATCAGGGTACGTTGGCCGAGAGGGAAAAGGAGAGTTGCAAAGCCGATCTCTCTCTCTCTCTCTCTCTCTCTCTCTCTCTCTCTCTCTCTCTCTCTTGGGAGCTTTACGAGTCTGAGGATGAGAGTGAATAGAAAAGTGACGAAGGATCGAGCGAAGGGAGATGAATAGGATGAAGGAGAAGAACAAGAGCCTGCAGAGGTATAGAGGAAAAAGAGAAAAAGAGTAAAAGGATATTTAGAGACAAAATGAAAGGAGGAAACGAAAAGGAGAGAATACCTAGGTACCTCTATATAATTTACGATTTACTCGCAAAATCCGTGGGCGTTTCACGCGAGAATCATTATTTTCCAAACGGAAAAGCACGATCTTACGTCAACAATGATTCCTCTATTTACTACTACGATATTTCACAACTTAGAAACGTTTGGTTTTCATCAAAGCGTATCTACCATATCCAATATATCATTGAAATAAAAAGAAAAGAAGAAAAGAAAAAGAAGACTTTTCAAGGGCTAATTGTTTGTCATTGACGTCATTCTTTTTTAAACTTATTTGTTCACGTAACGTATGACATATAAAAAACTTCAAAAAAAAAAGGAAAAAAAAAGATAAGAAAACGCATTCTCTAATTGTAAGATTGCTACCTTGCAATCTTTCGTGGACGTCGCGTATCCATCGATCTTCGAGGACTTGTGAGAGAGAGAGAGAGAGAGAGAGAGAGAAAGAAAAAAAGAGAAAAAAGAAAAAGAAAAAAAAAATCTTATCGAGGTAACGACACGCCGCGAAGCCGACGATGACAACAACGACGTGCACGATGAATCACGCGGGCTTACGAGGGAAAGGGGAGGGTAAACAGAGTCGAGTTAATTCGAGGCGCAAGCGAGTGGAACGATTAACATATTGCCCCGACGACTCTCTCTCTCTCTCTCTCTCTCTCTCTCTCTCTCTCTCTCTCTGTCTCTCTCTCTTTCTCTCTCTCTCTACGTAGATATTACCAACGTCGCCATCGTGACGCGGCAACGAACAAAACGGCAACCATAACGCAACGCAAAGCAAAGCAAAGCAACGAAACTTGATTTTCATCTTCATGTAAATCGATGTGATATTTTCTTTTTTTTTTTTCTTTTCTTTTTTTCATTCCCTTTTGTTCCCCCCATCATCATACAAATTTTTTGACAAATTCTTCTTAAAAGCTTTAAAAAAAAAAAAGAAAAATGCATCTGCATCCTTCTTATTTCCTTCCTTCCTTTTTTTTATTTTATTTTTTGTCAATATAAGAGAAAGAATATATATTAAAAAAAAAAAAAAAAAAGAAGAAGAAGAAGAAACGACGGAAATTTACACAGCGAAGTATCGATCTCTCACGATTTAAGATAACGTAGGTAATGTCGTAATTATTCGAAGAAACGTCAATGTAATGTAAATCTATTCTTTCTTCCTCCGGAATATCGTGACGGACGAGAAAACACCACGTATGTGTGCATGCGCGTCTGTGTGCGTACGTGTGTACGTGTGTGTATTTTTCTTTTTTTCTTTCTTTTTTTTCTTTTTTTTCTTTTTTTTTTTTTTTTTTTTTTTTTTGAAGAACTTATCGGGATCTCACAGTCTACGAATAAAATTCTCTATCTCTTTTTCTCTTTTCCTCTTATCTCTCGCTAAGGTAATTGCATTCGCAACAACGAGTACAAAGTTTGCAATTATCTGCACTTATCTTTCTGACCGATTAATTATAGCGAGGACGTTTCCTCGAAAATGAAAACACGGTATTGAATAAATTATAATACCTACTTTTTTCGCGGGATAATACCTACGAGGAGGAAACGAAAAAGGGACTAAAAAAAAAAAAAAAAAAAAGAAAGAAAAGAAAGAAGAAAAAAAGGAAGAAAAAAAGGAAGAGAAAATACATAAGATCGATGAGATTGCTTTTTACGAGCCACACAAACTCGACATCTTTTTATAGCAAAGATACGATAGGGATAACACCCAGTTTTCCAACGAGGTCGCCCGTTAAATATTCACCACCGACACCCCGTCGTTAGACACCTATTTTCACTGTGGCAACTGTTTTTAGCCTTACCAGCCTTCTACTTCTATGTAGATCTAGGAAATTCGCCATCGTCGACGGACCAGCAACTCCGTGTCAACTCGGGTTCTTAGAGTGTAAAATAATTGGACGGGCGAGTGACGTTTGTCAGGTAACACGGACGATGAGACACGTTCCAAAGCCGAATAAATTTCCTGGGAGTGTAACTAGTCATCGCAAAAATCTTTCGTATTAACTTTAGAAGAAAATTCGATCCTTTCTCTTCCTGGGATATTACGTTTGAAAAGAACATTATTTTTATTAGATATTTATATCGAGAAACGGATCAATCGATAATACCGCCTCGAGTTCTCTTCGTCGATTATTCTCTAAATCAGACTTCGTTCGTTCATCCGTTCGTTCGTTCGTTCGTTCGTTCTAATTAACTCTTTTTTTCATTAGCTATCTATAATTTTCTCTCGTTGTTTTACGCCGAGAGTAATGAATCGAGCATATTAAAGAAAAAAAAA
>NC_057693.1:5145858-5160858 GCF_014466175.1 Vespula pensylvanica
AAAAAAAAAGAAACAAAGTCGAGTTTCACAGAGTCATTCGACTTCGTAGATAATTTCTGCTAACTGTATCCGATGGAATTTAAGTACGACGAAGGTGACGTTGTCGAACGCGTCGCAAAATTCAACGGCACGACACTTGGCTTTTCTCCAGGACGCTGCACAAAAGCGTTTTTTCTAACGTCAGTGGATGTACCATCGAAGGAAAAATTACGAAGAGGTATACCCGCGATTACGCGTACCTACGTCTAAAAATGATTGTCTCTCGAGTCGGTGAAAGGATATTTTGTTTTCGAATGGTAGCTCGTGAAAACAAGAAAAAATTACGAAGATGAATCGTAATGAACGATTCATTTTATTTTATCGTTTAAACGATATCCTACGACGAAAGAAAAAAAAAAAGAAAAATTTATATTCGTCGTCCATTATTTTTTCATTCGAATTTCGATCGAATCCTTCCACGTTCTATCGTCCATTTCTACGAAAGATAGGAAGGTCACGTGTCACCCGGTCACGTGGACTTCGTGGCGCTTCGAGTTACTGGCGGGAAAACAAACGCATCCTTTTCTTTATAACGATGCTTACTACGTTCTTATTATTTCATCGTCGACGACAGTTATTGCATAATGAATGAACCGAATGAACTCACTCGACGTTCGTTCAATTTCTTTTCTTGCATTCTTGCAATTCTTGAAACATGCAACGTTGTGCGAGATATCGTTTAATCAAATAAATCAATTTTCCCGTGTTGATAATATCGTGTAAACATTATATCTGCAAACGATCTCTATCTATCTCTCTCTCTTTCTCTCTCTCTCTCTCTCTCCTTTTGTCTATCTATCTATCTATCTATCTACCTATATATACACACACAAACTTATATACGTAGTCGTATAAGATTTAGATGTATCTAAAACGAAGAACAAAAGAAGTTCTTTAGGAAGGGAGAATTTTCTACGAGAACGAATAAAAGAGACTAAAGGGGTGAGCCATAAAAGAAGATGAGAGAGAGAGAGAGAAAAAGAGAGACAAAAAAAATAATGAAACGAATGATAAGGGAAGAGACCAACACGAGACAATATATTAGAAGCGGATCACACGAATGACAACGTGCTTTATTTACGTAGCCTGCTTTCTCTCCCCTCTCTCTCTCTCTCTCTCTCTTTCTTTTTCCTCTCTTTTTCTTATTCTTTTTCTTGGGATATCATCTCTCGCGTACTCTTAACGTAAGTACTTATATACCATCATATCGTATTAGCGATTTCCCCACCTTTTGCTACGCTTACTCTTACGCTCCCTAGATAAAATATTTTTTTTCTTTTTTTTCTTCTTCTTTTTCTTCGTCTTCGTCTTCGTCGTCTTCTTCGAGACTAATTAAAGCTTCGTTAATAAACGAGGGTAAGAAATCGTATTGTGCGTAAACACATATTGCTGACGACACATGATAACGCATCATGCGTTACAAATCGAGTTCCCGACCGCATAATTTTTTTCATTTTTCGCATCGTTCGTTTTATTCAAACAAGAGAGATTTTTACGATTCATACGCGACGTATAAGAATGTTAAACGTGCACGCTTGAATCGCTATAAACGTCCTGCCAACGTCTTTGAAATTTTTCGATACGTTGACTCATCGAATTATTTTCCAACGCTTTTTCATGTTCGCCGATTCACGTTGCCGAGTTCTTCTTCTGTTACACGGGATCTGCAGAAAAATATATTTTAAGAGCTCGTGAAAGAAATCATTTTTAAACGATCGATGTTAGGCAAACTCTTTAAAAATATTTCTTCTTTTTATATGTTACACTTAGTCGATCCTATCTAATCTGTTTTATTTATATATATATATGTGTGTGTGTGTGTGTGTGTGTGTGCGTGTGCGCGTGTAAAAATTATTATTCTTGCTTAATATACTAATTATATTCTGTTATCAGCCGATAAATGATGGATGAAACCTCGTTCGATTAAATATCGTAGCATAGCGGTCTTCGATAGGCCGTGACGATGCAATTTTCATCGCAAACACGCTCGCAAATGTTCGTTGCGTTGTTCGATTGGTCGTACATAAGCCTTTCTCGTGAGCTCGCACGTTCTTCTCCGTCATCTCGTAGTTATCGCTTAGAAACGGAAACTATACGATGGATGAAAAGAGAAGATCGAGAACAGTTTGCGCTCTAAAAGAAACTACGCTTCTTCGATTATTCTTTCGCGTCGTCGACGACGATGTCTCGTGCGTCCTCTTCTTCGTAACCGAAATAAACACAAACACACAGGCGTACATCTTGTGTCTCCGGATCTCTAATCTTACGCGAGTGTTGACAAACACTTTGAAAATATATACGGAAAGGGGAGATACGAATTCCCTTTTTTCCAAACAATTAGAAAGTTTAACGTATAGGGAAAGACCAAGCGCGCAGTAAGTACGTCGATTGAAAAAGCAAAAATATTCGATGACGACAAGAAAGAGAGAAAGAGAGAAGAAAAAAGAAAGGAAATTAACGGGGAAATTAAAGTTCGCAAATAGGTAGTTCCCCCGTAATTCGAACGACGTAAAACAAGGAGAACGTAAAAGAGAATCGAATGATGCGAACGAACTTGGCACGTTTAATTGGACGTTTACGTATATACTAGTTCCAAGTGACGTATCAGATACTAGATGACATGACGAACGATCCGCACATGCTCGAGGGGAAAAAAACTAAAGGATAATGATCGAAAAATGATGATGCATATTACACGCGGACGGTAATCGACCGAACGGAAATCCTAACTATCTGCGATTAGATCTATGACGTTATGTTCTATCGTAGACGGAACACGTACGACGTTGTGCATGTGAGAAGCGTGCGCGTATATGTAAATATATACTTACTTACATACACCTATATAATAACATTATATACGGTATCAATGTAGGTAGTAAATAAATGCATAACATACCTATACATAAATACATATATACATACCTACCTACATGTGTCACGTCGAATGCAATGAAATATCCGTTCCAAGGCGAAGCAAAGAACACGTTTCGTTTCTTGGTCGAAAGTCCGATGGTGCGCGCGAGCACAGAGAGACCAAGGAATTCCCTGTAAAAGCTGTACACGAGCAGCCAACAGGTGCTCGCTCCTCGTGGCACGCGGTTACACGATAGGAACCTTCTGTCTGTCTCTCTCTCTCTCTCTCTCTTTCCCCCTCTCTTTCTTTCTCTACGTCGACGTACTACGTACCTGCTTGCAACGCGTTGCCTCCTCATGCATCTCTTCTACCGAGGAGAGACTTGGCCCTTCTTACACCTTTCCTTGGATTTGTCGACATGGTCAGCGCAGGTACGATCATCGACTTCGTTATTACTAACGAGTTTCGATGTTTCCATCTTTATCTATCTCCTTTCTTCCCCTCCCTCTCTCTCTCTCTCTCTCTCTCCTCAAACGCTACTATTCATTCCTCTTTACATAAGCAGATGGAGAAAAGAAAATTTCTCTGTTTCTATCGCAACTAAGCCAGTCGACTTTCGTAGCGTCGAATTCCAAGCTTTTACAGTTTTAATAAAAGCATTCCGAGAAAGTTATGTCGGAATTACGTTTCCACTTTCCTCCAGTTCTCAGGGTTCTCCATCGTACAGCTGTCACGGTCCCGTGATACGACGACGACGACGACGACGATTACGACGATTACGACGATTACGACGAGCCTATTGATCATCCCGATCTTTTCCTTCCTCCATCTTTTCGAATCTAATAATAAGAAAGAAACGAGATATCATTCGTTTACAACTTTGAATTTATTCTCAATCGTAATTATATCAAGACTTCTCTTCTGGTCCTTTCGATTCGAACACTCGTGAAAGACTGAGGCCTCGCGAGAAGTTTACAAACAAAAATTGTGTAACGTAATAAGAAAAAGAAGTGTTTGATTACGGTGTAAGTTGACCTTTCACGATGTTTTTAAATCGAACTCGACCTCGAGAGTTAACATCCACAAGCCGTGGTAATACGTAGGTAGATACATATTACGTAATAGGTATATTATGTAGCAGTAATTACAGGGGAACATTTTGTCACGCACGAGGTACGACGTTGTTTAACGAACAAAAATTTTTCTTTCTTTTCTTTTTTTTTTTCTTTTTTTCTTTTTTACGATTCCATATTTCTTTCGTCGAAACTATCGATCGATACGTTCGATCGGAGATAATCCACAGGGATAATGTCACGGACAATCGTTTTAACACTTGCAACTTTAAATGTGTGTGTTTTTTTTTTTCGAAAGGTAAAAGACGACGATCGAGGATATCAGATATGTGTGTCTATGGGTAAGATATCTTAGATACTAGTGACTCAGTTATCGAGTATACATTGTCCGTACTTACGACTGGAACTCGGCACGATGTTGTCGATCTAGTCGACGAAGCGACTCGCAGGATTGCGAAACTTTCGCGTTAAATAACACCGAGAAGTCGTCTTCGTCGTCTTCATCGTCGTCGTCGTCGTCGTCGTAACGATTTTGCTCGACGATAAAGTCGAGAAGCGCGGAATTAATATCGGAGTTATCGAGAACGTTGCCTCTCCTCCTTCTCCCTTTCTTTAGATCGTACGATCTTAACGCGCTTCGAAATGAACTTGGCGATAGCTGAGAAGAGAAAAAAAGAAGAAAAAGAAAAAAAAGAGACGGAAAAAAATCGCGTCGAACTTTCGAAAATGGAGAGAGAGAGAGAGGGGGGGGGGGAAAGAAGTAGAAATAGAAATAGAAGTAGAAGTGGTAAAAAGAGAAGAAGAAGTTGAAGTAGTTAATGCAATGACCGCGAATTTAAATTCCTCGCTTTCTACGTGACTTTGTTGTTCGAAAAGACAAAAAGAAATATATACAATATGCATTATTGATAGCGTTAGCACGCGCGCACGCGCACACGCACATACTCTCTCTCTCTCTCTCTCTCTCTCTCTCTCTCTGTTTCTCTCTCTTTCCGTATGTGTCGAACCGACCCGAAGCGGTGACGTGTCTCCTTCGAGATACAGGAGCGTTCGACGACACGGCGCCGTGCAAATCCGTCTGTCTATATATGTAACCAAGAGATAGGCGGTAAAGGACGCGAGAAGTGCCGAGATACGGATAAGGACGGAGGTAGAACGAGCTTGGGAGCGGGAAAAATGAGGAGGAGAAAGAGAAGGAGAAGGAGAGACTCCAACCGATCCAAAAGTACGAGAGAGAGAGAGAAAGGAAGCGGGGTTAGGGGGACGTAGCGGAGAATAGTACGAGATACGGAGCACGCTGATGTGGAGAAGCCGCGTGCCGAGGGGTGGGGGAAGCAGGCGGAAGGCCTCGTTGATCGTCAGGGCGGCGGGACAGGGCCGTATACACCGAGTGCATACGCGAGATGTTCAATCGCGAGGCGACGACTAAACGTTCGACAAAAGAGATATCGCGAACGGTTTATCCGTGCCAATCGAGAAATACGAGATTCGAGAGATAAAGAATGCTTGGAAAAGTGATCGACGAAATATCGACGAAGGATTGATCGATCGGTGTCAGTTTAAAATAAAATACGGAATGTTCTTTTTCGATACGTGCAAAGGGAAACTTAACGAAAGGGTACTAACCTTTGGGAGGTTAGCGCACTACCGAACGTTTATTCGGGAAATCCTATTCGTAAACACGAGAGGAAGGAAGGAAGGAAGGAAGGAGGGGAGGAAGGTCCTAAAATTCGAGGGAACGTCCTTCGTTGAGTCAGCCGAGGGAGGGGAGGGGGTCGGAGAACGATGTCGGAGAACGGGTCTGAAAGGCGAACGTAAGAGTCGTGACGAAGCGAACGGAGAGAAGGAAAGATCTGTTGGCTGGTGTGCTCTCCCCTTCCTCTTTCTCTTCTTCGCTCCTTTCCTCGCCTCTCTCCTCTCCTCTCTTCTCTTCTCCACCACCTCCTCCTCCACCCTGTTTCCAAACGAAGCAGGTAAGAGAAGCCTGGGGTAAACGTGTGCGAGCTCCTCTCTCGGCGGCGCAGCCCGATTCGTGGTGGGGTGTCGGAGAGGAAGAGGGAGAGACAACCGGTCGGCCCTAAAAGAACCCGATGGCTGTTCCAGCAGCGCGTTGGAGTTCCGGAGGAGCCGGACCGTCGTTCGGCCGAGACAGCGGGACATTCCAAGAAAGACCCCCACCACCGCTGCCAGCACCTTTCGTTTCCCGTCTCCTCTTTTTTCTCTCTCTTTCTCTTTCTTTTTCTTTCTCTTTCTCTTTCTCTTTCTCTTTCTCTTTCTCTGCGGCTTGCAAGCCGGCCTGAACGAAGGAACGAACGAACGAACGAACGAACGAACGACGAACGAACAAACATACGTACGTATGGACGAAGCCAGGCACTCACAGCCGCACGCTATAGCACACACTCGGAGCGCGCGCGTCACATGGCAGCCGTGCGCAATACGAGAAACCTATAGGCGTCTTATGTTGAATATATATATATATACATGTACGTATGTATAGATGTGCGCGTTCTACTACATTACTACTACACTACTACTACTACTACGCTACTACCACTATACTCGCAAAGTACCACTCCGAGTACTTGTTAGCGATCCTTGTTCCTCTTTCAAAGCGCGCAGCCTCGTCTTTTACTCGTCGTGGATACCGGAAGTCGCCGAGGGAATCGTCGACTCCTCCGAGACGGTCTTGCGAGTTTTTCCTAAGGATACACTCGTGTGCTCTTTGCAGCTGGTCGCGCGTCTCGGTAATCGTTCTCATTTTTCAAGTACGAACCAACCAACTACTCCTTCGTCTCCAAAGGAATTTCTTATTATCGAAGAGACAACGATCCTTACTTCCAAAGTCGGGTGGTGGTAGAGCCAGTCGCGATCTTTCTACGATCGTGATCCCATTCAAGTGTCCCTACTACTCGCGTAGTAGCACACGGAGAGGCAAGAGCGTGCTCATTCAGAGAGAGAGAGATAGAGAGAGACAGAGAGAGAGAGAGAGAGAGAGAGAGAGACAAGGACTATAAGTTTAAGCAAAGCGTGTGGTATGTGGAACGAGGAAGGTTGAAATTGGAATTCAACGAATACGACTCGCATATCCACTCTCGCGAATACGCGAACGGTTAATGGCCGTATACCATCTACGCACCTTCTACGAATTCTACGATGTAACATTTACGGAAGATGCGCTGGGAATGAATAGAGACGGAACGAAGCTATTTGAAATCGTCGTTGGACGATCATCCTTCGAATGAATTTTAATTTCTTCCTGTCTCGCTAGATAGATATATACTCGTATAATGAAAGAAACGCGACGTATTTACGCGAATAGCTAAGTATCTATCTACCTATGTACGTACATATCCGTATGTGTATATGGAACGCAAGAAAGGAGAAGCCGAGCGCGAACGACGATAACTCTTCCGAGTAACGATCTATTAATTCTTTGGAAATAACGCTCGTGTTTCTCGCGATGTTTTATAGCGTTACAACGAAATTACGCTAATTTACTCGGCGCTTATAGTACACACCCATTCATAAATAGGTAATGACTCGTTATTGCGAGCTGGCCAACTAACGGAGAGACACGGAGTAAGAAAGAACGTTTCGTTTCGTTTCGTTTCGTTTCTCCTCTCTCTCTCTCTCTGTGTATATATATATATATATATATATATATATTCTTTTTTTTTCTTTTTTATAGCAAATTTATATGGACGGGCAGATTACGATGATTACAGGCTTGGTAAAACAAGTAAGAGTAAGAAGAGAGAAATGATAGAAAAGCGAGAGAAAGTTTCCAAGGAAGACGATCGTAGTCGCAAAAAAGTTCTTGTCCTCTTTCGATATTCATCGAACGCGATCGCGAAAACGATCGTACGATTTGGGAACAAAGTCCGAGACAAAAGTTTTGCTCTTTCGATAAGGAAAAAGGACGGACGGACGGACGGATGACGTAGAAAGATTACGCCTATCTAATGGATATAAACCCTGATCGTCCTCGAACGAAAAAAAAAAAAAAAAACGAAAAAAAGAAAGAAAGAAAGAAAAAAAGAAAAAGAAAGGAAAGAGAAAAAAAAAAGGAAGTTCGAAGTACGCGGAACGCGGAGGAGGAGTACGTAAGTACGACGATACGAGAGAGACGGACGTTTGTCCTTGGCTTTTACGGGCCCAGGATAAATAAAGCGGATTACGATCGTCTTCCTCTGGCTTCAAATTTACCGCCAAAAATAGCTCTGGGACTCGTATAAAAATAGACCGGCGTACAAAGCGATCTCGATCGTTAATCGCGAGGATTCTCGCTCGGAATAGCCTCGGGGTGTCTCCGATTATCACGTCGCGATGATCGTCTCTGTTTTTCTAGTTTCTTAAAGGAAGGAAGAAAGAAAGAAAGGAAGGAAGGAAGGAAGGAAGGAAGGAAGGAAGGGTGCAAGGCCACGGTTAGAGGAGCCACGAACGTGCTCTAGAGTAAGATATAAAATGAGTCGATTACAACGATTAAAGCAAATGAATTTCAAAAGAGAAAAAAAGAGAGAGAAAGAGAGAAAGAGAGAGATAGGGGGGGGGGAGAATACTCGTAAGGAGAGTAATAGTAAGCTCGTCGTCCCTGAAGGAAGGTTTCACCGTCGTACTCGTGATCTCTCTCTCTCTCTCTCTCTCTCTCTCGCTCGTCATCGCGGATCCTCCTCGGTCGTGAAGGGAGAGAGAAAGAGAGAGGGAAATGGTAGGAGAAGGAGGGGAAGGGGAGGGGAGTGCGCTCGATACACGGAATCGCCTCGTGCTTCTCGGAAAGCAGTAGACTGTCGGCAGGCACGCCAGACGGCGCACTGCTCGCGCACTCTCTTCCCCCTCTCGTTGTAGTAGGCGCACTCGGTAATATCCCCACTCTTCGTATGGTCGTCGATCGCCCACTGGCTCACCCACGACTCTCCGTCGCTCGCGACCTCTCAGAGGCAGGCTACACACACAAGCCGCCAGTTACGCAACAATAACAACGCTGTGAGGAGGTGTAGCAGCGCAGTAGGCGCGCGTGTCGTTCCGTAGCTCTTCGACTTTGTCGTCGACGACGACGACGACGACGACGAAGACGACGACGACGAAGACGACGACGACGACGACGACGACGATAACGACGACGACGACGACGACGACGACGACGACGACGACGACGACGAAGACGAAGACGAGGAGGAACGACAACGACGACAACAACGACGACGACGAGGACGACGACGATAACAACAACAACAACAACAACGACGACGCCGTTTCCTTGACGGTGACGACGACGACGACGTAGACACAGACGTAGACGTAGACGTAGACGTAGACGACAGCAGACATAGGACCTTTAGACAGACGTACGTAGTAAAGCGCGAAGAAAGAGAAGGAGAGCGCTGGTGCCGTTCCGTTCTCGGCGGTCGTCGACGCTCGAAGCGAGAAAACCGGTACGCGTGAACGGCTCTCGCTCGGTGGTTTCGTTGCTCAGTGGAAGCGGGCCGGCGGAAGCGCGCGGATCGACTGTCGTGCCAGCTCCTTCTCTTCGACGAGAGGGATATATAATAGAAAGAGAGAGAGAAAGAGAGAGAGAAAAGATTATTTGAAATTGATCGTTTAGCGAGTGATCGAATCAAAAGGAAAGTGTGAGCAATCGATGAGATCGTCGTTCGATCGATGAATCTAGGAACGTACGACGGACGTCGAACGTCTCGCGCGAGGACGAGAGTGGGAGGTGGTGTCGAAGGAGAAGCTGGAGGTGGAGGAACACGTGAGACGGCGCGATCCAGGAGGAGGTGGTGGACGTCGTCATTATTATCATCATCATCATCATCATCATCGTCGTCATCGTCGTCAACAACATCAACATCGTTATTATCGTCGTCATCGTCGATATCGTCGTCACCGGTCGTCGAAAGGAGGATGCTTCTCTCCTTTTATTGGAAGCCGCGGGAGAAGAGGACGACGATTCGTGACGCGTGATCCTCTTCCACGGAATAGAGATAAATAGTGATAAAGATAGAGAGAAGGAAAACATAAGAGGAAGAACAAGAAGAAGAAGGGTCACAGACGGTTTGCGTAGACGGGTGCGTACGGTGTGTGGCAAGTACGTCTCGCGATTAGGCGCCGATGACGTCAAGCAGTAGCAGTAGTAGCATTAGTAGTAGCAGCAGCAGCAGTAGCAGCAGCAGCAGCAGCAACAGCAGTAGCAGCTTTTAAAAAGAAAGAGAAGAGAGGAGAGAATTCGCGCTGCCGCGTTTCGACTTGGCTGTTGCTGGTCTCGCACTACCGCTCGTGCTGCTTCTGTTGGACGTGTCGTCGACGTCGTTCTGCTGCTGCTACTGCTGCTACTGCTGCTCTGTTAATAGTAGTAGTAGTAGTAGTAGTAGTAGTAGTAGTAGTAGTAGTATAGTAATAGTAGTAGTAGTAATAGTAGTAGTAGTAGTATAGTAGTAGTAGTAGTAGTAGTAGTAGTAGTAGTAGTAGTAGTAGTGTAGTAGTAGTAGTAGTAAAAGCTGAGTGGTGGGTAGTGGTGAGCACTGGTGGCATCTCGAGCTGTCAGCGGCACGCAGTGTGTGTTCGTGTGTCAACGTTGAGAAAGCACAAGAGAGTAAGAGAGAGGGAGAGAGGGAGAGAGAGTTCTGTGATAACGCAACGTGCTACGAGAGAGAGAGAGAGAGAGAGAGAGAGAGAGAGAGAGAGAGAGATAGAAGAAGGAGATTCCCTCGAAAGTGTTGCTGCTCTCCTCGCGACGCCGTCGATCCTCCTCTTCCTCCTCCCTCCTCTTTCTCCGCCACCTCCTTCCTTCTCGTCGTCGTCCGATTACATTTTCTACGTGTGCGCGTCCGCGGGCAATGACTAACCGCGCAGCGGTTAAGTGTGTTAGTAGGAGATATCGTCAACGGACCCGTTTCTGCGTTGGTGTTGCCGCCGTCTACGTCAGCGCCGGTCGGACGGGATTTGCATAGCAAACAGATCGACGCGCTCGTAAGTGGATAACGAGAAGGAAGGGAGAGACAGTACGTACGTACGTACGTACACACACATATATATATATTTATATACATATGTATGTATGTATGTATGTATGTATATATATAAAAGGAAAGAAACAGAAAAAGAGAGAGAGAGAGAGAGAGAGAGAGAGAGATCGATCTTTCGCGCGAGTGCGCGAGTGTATGTGTCAAGAGTTACAAAGAGAAAGAGATATGGAAAAAGAGAGAGAGAGAGAGAGAGAGAGAGAGAGAGAGAGAGAGAGAGAGAGAGAGAGAGCTTGGTCGTCCATCGCGTCTCAACACGTAGAAAATCGAGAATGCGCGGCCGCTTGCGTTGGAGCGAGGGTCCGAGTGCACGTCGCTTAAAATAGAAAGAGTGACTTCTGCTCGAGTGCGCGCCGAGAGAGACGGAGAGGAGAAGAGCGAAGAGAAGAGCGCCGCTCGTTGTCGTCGTCGTCGTCGTCGTCGTCGTCGTCGTCGTCGTCGTCGTAGTAGTAGTCTTCTTCTTCTTCTTCTTCTTCTTCTTCTTCTTCTTTAAACCCTCTTTAGACCTCCAGGCAGGCGGCCGCGACTCGAATAAAATCGTGGCCGTGAGATACGCTCTGGTCGTATATCCGGGAGTCCTCCGTGCGCTCGTCTTCGACGTGACCTAGCGAGAGACGCTGCTAGAGAGACATGCGAGCGTGTGCACGAACGTGATGCACGAGGGGGTGATGCACGAGGCATCGACGAGGTCGGGCCGAAGCGGTGAAAGCTATTACTAAAGCGCTCTTCTTTTTTTTCCTTTCCTTTTACATTTTTTTCTTCTTTTCTGTATTCTTTTATTTTCTCTTCTCTTCTTTTTTTTTTTTCTTTCTTTTTTCTTTTCGTGTTATCGAATGCGTTGCCCCACGGAAACGCACGGTCTACTATTGCCTCCCTCTCTCCCACTACCCTCTTTGCGATAAACTAGCATCTCTCTCTCTCTCTCTCTCTCTCTTTCTCTCTCTCTTTCTCTCTCTCTCTCTCTCTTTCTCTCTCTCTTACTCTCTCTCTCTCTCTCTCTCTTACGACTAGATCGTAACTCGCGTTCAGTTCGCGTTCCTACGGATGCTGCGAGCGAAGAGAGGACCGAGGGCCGAGCCATTCCGATGGAGTAACAAGTGAGCGGCGAAGCGGCGTTGCCATGACGACAGGTGAACCACGAGCCCTCCTCCTCCTCCTCCTCCTCTTCCTCCTCCTCTTCCTCCTCCTTCTCCTCCTCCTCCCGACCACCGAGCGCCGAGAAAGACTCTCCTCCTTCCTTCTCCTCCTCTTTCTTCTCTTCTACTCGAAGAGCGTACAATCTCTCTCTCTCTCTCTCTCTCTCTCTCTCTTTCTTTCTCTCTCTCTCTCTCTCTCGAGCCGATGCGACCCGAACGAACGCCTTTTAGCATGCTTACCGCGTAGGCCGCACGATATTCCAAGTACACTCGGCTATTTTCATGCAACGCCACGAGAGAGACACCTCCGTCTTGAACGACGACTAGGATCGTTGTCGTCTCTCGCCATCGCAGGAAAATCGTTTCTCGAAAATTTCCTCATCGATATTGATTTCGATATCGATTTCGATATCGATTTCGATTTCGATATCCTCCTCCCTCCCTCTCTCTCTCTCTCTCACTCTCTCTCTCTCGCGGCTATTTCTACTCGAATTCGTTGTTTATTTTCATTGTTTATTCCCGATGATCGATGTCAATCGTCGAACGCGATCGTCATTCGATCTCCTCCTCCGAATCATTCGAATCTCGCCAACTGTTTTCGCGCCGGCCTGGTCATATTAATTAAAAGTTCACGCGATCCGAATCGTTGGTTATACGCATACGTTTCTCCTCTCTGTCTCTCTTTTGATTTAGAGAGAAATAAAAATGGGAATGAAAGTTCGATATGGAACGAGTTAAAGTCCGCGGAAACGTTAGAAGATGTCTCCAAGATGAGAACCTTCGAGGAGTAGAGTCTCTCTCTCTCTCTCTCTTTCTTTCTGCTAGAGCCTCGTTGTCGCGCGTGGGCTAACAAGAATCCATGCTCGCGAGCACGGAATTCCTAGGCTCGTTTTTTCTCACACGATCTAACGTAGGAATTCAATTAATTTGTCGCGAGATATCTGCGACGCGTTACGCGGAATCGATTGAATTCGCTTTAACTATTACGACTTTTCGAGAAACCGTTGACTTTCGCAAGCAAGAAAATGCTACGCCTCGCGAGCATTCGTTTTCTTCGTTCGGTTGTAAACTCGTGTCAGAACTAACCGCGCTCTTCTGGGATCTCTCGGAAAGATCTCTTCTAACGCATGATGATCTCTCTCTCTCTCTCTCTCTCTCTCTCTTTCTCTCTCTCTCTTACTTAAATAATATTATGTAATGCTCGGGAACGTTGAGTGTTGAGTCAAAACACAAACGATAAGTTCGAGAAAGTGTATAATATGTTTTATCGAGTATTTCCTCGAGTCGATCTTAATAATCCACGATCTCTTTTTCATCTATTCGTGATATTTCTAAAAAGAAAAGAAAAAATATATGTATACGTACGTATATACATGTACATATACATAAAAAGTAATGGAAAAACTTTTGGAAAGCGAAACGAGTGAAATTCGCCAGTTGGATGAATCGTACAATTTGTTCGCTCGTAAGACATTATCAAAGTTCTCTTATCAAGATGACTTGGATTTTCGAAGAAGAGAGAGGGAGGTAACAATCGCGTATTATTATTTTTCTTTTCTCTTTTTTTTTTTTTTTTTTTTAGCCGAAAGCGGTACGCTGTTGCAATTATTTGCGCGCGACTACCGAAATTCAGATTTTTAACGCTCGAGTTCTGCGTTATCGAACGAGATTTCACGAGCTCGTACTTACGAGATAAAGAAAGAGACGATAATAACGAATAAAAATAATCATAAGGACAACCCCTCTCTATCGACGATAAGCGTGCGACAAAGCTTTTCCCCGTAGATTTTCTCGAAAGCTTATCTGAACTCCTTTACCGAGAAAGTTTACCAGTTGGTTAGCTCGATCTTCGTTTAAGGGGATCCCAAAAGTTTCGCGTAAATCCACTGAAATTCTGAGTACTTCGATGATAAAGAAAATCGATTATCATATCACCGAGAAGATATTCGTTCCTTCTCCTTCTTCTCCTCTTATCAACGACGCAAGAGACAGAGATATTTTGGAACTAAAAAGAGAAAGAGAGTAGTAGTAGTAGTAGTAGTAGTAGTAGTAGTAGTAGTAGTAGTCGTAGTAGTAGTAGATGATTTTCAAAAGGGGATCAGAGGAATATAATACTTCTACTGTGTTATCCCGATCGATAGATAATCTGTACCGTTTCGAAAGTAAACAAAAAGAAAAGAAAAGAAAAAGAAGAAGGGAAAAAAATGATAATAATAAAAAACATAAACAAGAGAGAAAAAAAAATAAAAAGGACACGAAGGCTCGAAGCCACGATAGGAAAACATTCCATGCGTCGTGTCGGGTTCTCGGGTCTAGGCTGCGTGGCAGCAGGTGCGAAAGAAAAATGAAGGAGAAAAGGAGAAAAAAAAAGACAAAAAAAAATGAGATATCGTTCTCTAGGACGGTTCTCGGTAAGGAAAGGAACGAAAAAGATATATCTTTGAAGAAAAGAAAAGAAAAGAAAAGAAAAAAAAAAGAAAAAAAAAAGAAAATATCGAAAGGAGATGGAAATACCCCGGGTATCTCGGTTGAGGAAAGAGGAAAGAAAAGGAGAGAAAGAGAAAGAGAAAGAGAGAGAGAGAGAGAGAGAGATCGTTAGGAAGACAATGAGGGGATTCCGTGGATATACACACGGCCGTGAACGTCCTAGGGACGACGTAGACGGTTGCAATCGTGGTAGACACGGCTACGTAGACGTTCACGGGGTGCCTGACCCAATCGTTTCTCTATCGTACTCTCGGTCTTGCTTGCTTGCTTGCTTGCTTGCTTGCTTGCTTAGTACCTATATACCGTACTCCGTTTGTGTCTCGGTCGTTGGTGGATTTGCGTCGATTCGACGTGAGGAAGTCTGTTTAGTACTTGCCTGCTGC
>NC_057693.1:5165858-5179143 GCF_014466175.1 Vespula pensylvanica
CAGCATACCGTATACGAGTATCGATAATCTCGAAACTCATCGACGGTATTATTGCAAGGGACCGATCAGTCCTAGGAGATCGGAGTATCAGTTGGATAACGAGAAGAGGGAATCCGAGTTCGAGTCCAAGTCTTCCGATTATTACGCTACCCTGCAGCCCCTTCCTTCGCCAGGACCTCTGTTGGGTAACACGAGACTCGTTGACGCTTACGCGCCACCCGCGAAAAAACAGCGCTCGGAGTCGGTCCCGACTAGTTTGAGATCTCTGGAAGAACTAAGCAAGTATCCGAGGCCGAACTCGTTGCAAATGTTCGGAGGGGAGGTCAGGATACTCGACAATACGGGCGAGACGAAGACCATGAGAATCGAGCCACGACAAACGAATTCACCGACGAGCGAACAGATCTCAAGCAACAAGTGCGTCACGTCGGAGACAGCTTCGATCGTGGTAAGATCGGGTCTTCATTCGGGCGGTACCATGGTGCACAAACCGCCTGGCACGCCGACCAGCACGCAGAGTTCCTCCATATCTTTGCCAAACACTCCAAAAATGTTGGCCCCCATCATACCAAACATATCAACTCCAAACATAGCACCGACGATGTCCTGCTACAACTACCTGGAACCGCATTTGAATCCATTGACGAGCATAACCGCGTACAATCCATTGACGTTGCCCCAAGCGGGTATAACGAGTATTCTTCACGGTGGTAAGGTTATTCCTTACGTACCCGGTATGCCGGGACCGCATAGCTTAACCGGTGCACCAGCCCCGCCGCCACCCCCGCCTATAGATATATCGCCTGGTGTGGCGTCCGGTGAAGTTGGATACAAAGTCATACCAGGTGTGCCGGGACTGCACATGATACCCCAACCCTTGGATCTCGCCAGTCCGGTCAAGATTCAGGCGCCCAACGTGCCTGGAATACCGGGACCTGGAATATCCGGTGGACACGTCTCGATAATGGGCCAGCCGTTGGATCTTGCTAGTCCCGCGAAGGAGACCAAGCTTAGCTTCAAAACTCCTAGCAGCGACGGTCTGAGAAGCGGCGGCGGTGGCTTGACGAGCCCCAAAGTTCCTACCGTCAAGGTCGATACTTCCACGGACAAGTATAGACCAAGTAGGATGTCTCTGACGCCTGTCGCCGACCTGCCGATAACCGAACTCGATCGTCATATCAAACACAACGTTCCTGCGAAACACAAAGCCATGGAGAGCCCCCGAGAAAGGAGAGAGTTGTTGTCTCTCGAGAAGAGTCCCAACGTCGAAAGAACCTACGCTTACTCCAACGGCATCGACGCACCCGTTAATTCAGCAAATTCGTATGCCAAGCACAAGTATTCACCCAAATCGACCTCGGAGAGCAGGAAGAGGCCCTCCAGTTGGAACATTGCCGAGATCGAGATCGGCAGAACCCAGGTCGAAACTTTAGAGTACGGCTCGAATTTGAAATACGACTCCTCGCCCTCTCGCGAAAATGGTCGTGTCAAAATTAACGTTCTCGAAGGGAGAGGCAAGGTAGTCGAAAGTTACAGCACGGTCGGTGAAACCAAATTAAAATCTAATCCTGCAGTATTAGCGGGAGCAGCAACGCCGCAGTCACAGCCGTCGGCGCCACCGCCGCCGCCGCCACCGCCACCGCCACCGCCACCGCCGCCAACACCACCAGTGATACTTGTGAATTCAGATTCATCCAAGTCAGAAGTGCCAAGTAAAACTTCCGTAGAATTAGTCGTTAAAACGGATAAGTCTGAAGCTAAGTCGCCGAAGAGTGGCGACGGTGCTAAAGAAGAGACCAGTGTTAATAAGTTTTTAAGACCCACTTCTTTACCGTTAAAGCCCGGAACGTTTACGCCAAAGAAACATCACGGCATAACGCCGACGGCGAACACCCTATCCCTTATAAGCCCGGAAACTCCTAGACCCAAAAAATCGTACGGACAGCTTTATTTGAATGGACACGCCTATACATATCTAGGTTTGAAGTGTTCAACGAGGGTGTTTTATTGCACCCTAAACAGACCGCAGCCGATGTACGTCACGCAGCAGCACGGTCTGTCTATGTATTCCAATTGGAAAATTTGTAAGGAAGCTCCTCCAGATTTGGATCTGGCGCATTATGACTCTAGAAACAGACCTCTTAATTATACCACCGCTTGTACCATGCGAGAAGATATTTTGACGCATTCTTCGCAGAGGCCTATCACTCCGACGAGTCCGGACAGTGGCTTGGAAAGTGATATACAAGAAAAATCCAAGAGGATTAAAATTTTCGACGGCGGTTTCGAGAGTAACGAGGATTACACGTACGTCAGGGGTCGTGGTAAGTCATAAAAGACGTATCTCGCTTTACGTGCTTAGATTTGCAGATTGATTCATTCCCGTTTCGATTCGAATAGGTCGCGGTCGATACGTCTGCGAAGAATGTGGCATTCGTTGTAAGAAGCCGTCGATGCTGAAAAAACATATCAGAACTCATACGGACGTACGACCGTACACTTGCAGGCACTGTGCCTTTAGGTAATATTTTTCTCTCGCGCTACTACATTATAGAAACGCTGATATTACTCGTAAAAATTTATAACAATACGTTTGTCTTTCGTTCGACAGCTTCAAGACCAAAGGCAATCTCACGAAACACATGAAGTCGAAAGCACATTACAAAAAATGTGTCGAGCTTGGAATCGCCCCGGTACCAACTACGGTTTGCGACGAGAACATCGACAAAGAAGCTATCGCGCGATTGGCCGTAGGTGGAAACGCCGAAGAGTCTAGTTCGGAGGAGGAAGAGAGCGAAGGTGAAGGAGAGGAGAGCGAAGAATCTGGGAGCGAGGAGCACGAAGCAGCGCAAAGCTTGCTCAGTCTGTCGCAACGTAACACCAACAGATTACCAGGATTATTGCCTTCGGGTCGACCAACGACATATCCTTATACCTTGACTTTTCCATCGAGCTCCGTTACAACGAATATCATATCAACCGTCTCCAGCACTTTGTGCAGCAGCGATCACGGTACGACCGATCAGGATACTAGCCTCATTCAGAGCGAACACTCGCATCGTTATTATTTCCCTTCGAAATGGACAGCCGCGGATGAGTTGAGAAGTAGCGTTATACAATTATCCAAGAAGGAAGATTCGGATATCGAGGTAGAAGAGATAACCGATTCGGATTCGCGTCAACAGATATCCCAACCGATGGATCTTACGACTAAGCAAACTACGCAACAACCGGTACGATCATCCCCGGTACCCCAAAGAGCAATGCCCGCTGACATCTTGACACCGGTGTCGGAGCCAGTTCTACTACAAACGATAGTGCAGACGATGGAACGATTACCTATACAAGGAAGAGAATGGAAACCTAATGCAGAGGGACGTATGCTTCAGGCGTACCTTACCGAGAGACACGTCATGGACAGTAAAATAAAACAACAATATCGCGTGGGAAATTCGAAAATTGACAGAACGATGGGAGGAGACAGAGACGTTTATCCTAAATATCAAGACGCCGGGAGATCGAGAAATCCGGAGAACAGTGACGTTCCTACGGTAACGTATACGGATCCAACAGAACGGAAGATGCAACAGAACGTGATAGAATCGAAGATCAAGCACGCTACCAAGCAGCAATCGTCGGACGACATTAAAATGGAGATTCGAGAAAAGATTTATCAGAACAACGTGGCGATGGAAAGAAAAGTCTATAATTTCGAATCGATTCACAAGGACAAAGAACAGCACGCGGTTCGTGATATTCACGACAACAACTCCAGAACCAATATCGAATACGGCATCGTAATGAATAAGAATACCAATCCGATCGAAAGAACAAATTATCCCGTGGATATGCCGTCTCGCAGTACACCCGGTATAGATCGTCATTCACCGAAAAACTTCCATTCGGACGCGAACAACCGACTCGTTTCTATCCAATACGGTAACAACGAGCCACCCGACAGAACGTCCATACTTAAGACGATGAACGTGCCGAATCAAGATGTTAGGCCGGCCAATCAAGAAATGCGGATACCTTCGGATATCAGAATGCAAAGTCAAAGTCCACGAAACATAGACCTTCGGCCACCTAGCAGAGAACTGAGAATGCCCAATCAGGATTACCGTACGCAAGCTCAAGAGTTACGTTTAGCCACTCAAGATTACAAATTACGTGGTCCGGATATGCAGACGCTTGGCGCGGAATTTAAACAGATACCAACGGACGTACGTTTGAGTCAAGAGATCGTGTCACCAGGAAACATCGAGGCGAGACAAGTTATCCCGGATAACAGACCACCCAGTAGAGACATGCGTATGCCAGAATACAGATCGGAGTACAGATCTCAACCGCAAGAAACGAGACGTCATTTCGAAATAATACAATCATCTACGCGCGAGTCCCCGAAGTTGCAGGATGTACCGAGACCGCAAAACATAGATATCAAAAATGTAGATCGATCCGATATCAAACATAATGCAGAAATGACGAAACAGACTATAGTGGAGAGTATTAAACACACGGTAGCTCGAAAAGTGGTCGTCGGTGGTCCGGATTTCAGGTCGCCATCTCCAACGGTAGGAAGTGCTAAACCTCAAGCCGAGTTCCTACAGCCATCGACTGGACCAGCACCGAATTACGTGAGGTGAGTGTTTCTTATCCATTGATAAACCGTCACCGTTCGTTCGTACTATCGATTTTGGGAGAGAAACTAATCGTCGTAAGAATTGAATCTATGGGATATAGTTACAGCGTAACGGAAGACGGCCGAAGTGTATGCGGGATTTGTAACAAGGTGTTCAGCAAGCCTAGTCAGTTACGATTGCATATCAATATTCATTATTTCGAAAGACCGTTTCGATGCGAGAGTTGCGCGGTCTCCTTCAGGACGAAGGGCCACTTGACGAAACACGAAAGATCGGTCTCGCATCACAATAAGGTAATATCCCGAGATGATCGTTTTATTTTCGATCTATCCTCGAAATTTATATAATATGTATGACGGATGTCTAATGGTAATATTATGGTAATCTAGGTCAGTATGACGTCTACCTTTGGAGCTGCCACTACTAGCAATCCTAGACCCTTCAAATGTACGGATTGCAAAATCGCCTTCAGAATACACGGTCATTTGGCTAAGCACTTGCGTAGCAAAATGCATATTATGAAATTGGAATGTTTGGGTAAATTACCATTTGGTACGTATGCCGAAATGGAAAGATCTGGTATCAATCTAAACGATATCGACACCACGGACTGTGATAATAGTCTTACTAGTCTTCAGGTTAGTACAATGTTAACGATAATGCTGACGATAAGATGTATACCCTATATTGAAATCGTAAAAATGATCCGATTGATTCAGATTTTGGCACAAAGACTTTGCGAAAAGGATCCCAATAAAATGGGTCAGTGGGATACGGAGGTAGTTCAAAGTCAACCTATCAGCGGTGGTGAAACGTCTTCCGACGAAGGTGAACCCATATCTCAACACCCGATGTATTCGTTTCCCGTGAAAGTGACAACGGATGCAGAAATGTCTCGACCATATCATGTGCCAATAGCTACTGAAGATCCTAAATCTATGGTGGACGTTCATCATATTAATTCGCAATTCAATCAACAGAAACGGGAATATGGTATGAAGGAAAACGCAAACCAATCGACAGTTTCGCCAGAAAATAGTTTACAATCATATAAGTGCCAAGTCTGTCCAGTGTCTATGCGTAATGTAAATGAATTGCAAGTGCACTGTTTTGTTGAACATAATATTGAAACGGAGTCTAGTACAAATATTCACGGGGATAGAAGTGCGAATAAATGTAGGGAAAAAGAGAATACTCAGAAGAAAATTCCTGCGGAGGAACGTGTTGTTAGAGAAGATCACAATCGACAAAAGATAGGAGATACATAGTGCCAAAATTATTTGCTACATCGGCAAATGTTCAATAAGAGATACTATATTACGTAAACGTACGTTGGCCGTTTTAAGATGATGGACTTGTATGAAAGCATTGCAATTCTGACAAATTATCTTTATAAAAAGAAGACATTATTTAATGCGACGTTGTATTTTGATCAGAATCTTTCTTTAAAATGTTATGGTCTAACATTAAATTCTATTCATTTGCGGGAGAAAAGTTTCTATGTACTATATGGATGTACAGTGAACAATGTTGACCAAAAGTAATTAATTGTTAACGATCTAACGGTAAATTTGGAAATATGCTAAAGACGTCAGGATAATAAGAACTTTGACAAAAAAAAAAAAAAAAAAAAAATGTGAAGAAATTCAACGAGTATATAATTATCATAAAATATAACCGCGAGACGAAACTATATACCATTATATCTAGTATAACAGCAAAATATAAGTAGGACACAAAAAAGAAGGTAATAAAAAAGGAGTTATAAAATGAAAGCTTTTAAAAGATATCCGATAACATATATATATATATATATATATATATATATATATCTTATATATATGTGTGTGTGTATAAAATATATGTGATACAATATAATATAATATATATTTGTACGTATATATGTATACATATACATGTACATATATAAAATATATTGTATATTATATATATATATATATTATACATATACAAATATGTATATGCTTATTTCTACCATGAAACCATAACATTGTAAATGCTTGTATAGTCCTCATCTAAGGCTTTACAATGTTTCTCTTGAAATCTTTAAATACATCACTCGAAAGAACATAATTCTGATATATAATAATATATTTATATATAATAACGTTGTAGCAATATGACGTGCAATGGACTGGTATGTGATTCTGTATTTAAAGTGCAAATGTTGTGTGCAACTATTAAGAGTATTCAGATGTTACGAGTTAATACGAAATATTGCTTATCGGTACATTTAAAAAAAAAAAAAAAAAAAAAGAAAAAAAAAAGAAAAAAAAGAACGACATGCAAGCGCACATGCGCGTTATCACACACACATGTATGATATTAGTTTTGAATAAGCGTCGAAATAAGACACGTTTGTATATATTTATGTATAATATAAAAATATCATGTGTTAGTTCTTATCGTAGATTTAAGTAACTGATGATAATCAGATGAAGCAGCGTCGATTGTTTTAATTTCATATGGAGTTTTAAAATATTCTACTACTACGAGTTGTAAACTCGTAAAACATATTTGAAGAATCGATAGATCGTACCTTTTTTTCCTTGGAGAAAATATGAAACTCGTAGAAACCACATAAACGGTGTTCAATTTACTATGCTTAATGTATGTTAACCATTATTATTACCGACTCAATTTACCGATTAACTTTTATCTCTGTTTATAATTTTTCAAAAATTCATTTTTCGAAAATATCTTCCATGAATAAAAATATTCGTTATCTCGTATTTCATTGTTTTACGAAAGAGAACGAGACGATGTTGATGAAGCGCTCAAGTACGCGACGTCTTTCCTATAGCATAATCAGATTTCGATTTGCAGAATTTGTAGTTAAACGTGCTTGAGTTAAAATAGTTTCAATACAGGTTGTATACCGCACAATTATACACAATGAGGTCCAGTCAAAGTGATTGTCACTGAAAGATATCAATGTAACATAGTCTAACGTAGCATTCGATGTGTCTATTTTAATTGAGCTCCAACTACAGGCCATGTATACTTTCAAAATGTGTACATGTGTGTGTGTGTGTGTGTGCCCAAAATGCCAAGCCAACGTTTCTTCCCTTAAGATTAAGATAGAAATTTATATATTTGACATGAAAATTATCTGATATGATGAAAAAAGAAATCTAATACTTCACGCAGAGGTATCGTTCTATCAAGACGTATTACATCGTTTTCATGCACTTCGAAATTTTCAAACGATTGAAAAAACTATAAGCATTGATTATATAAGTGCTAAGTTTATTGTTTTACTAGCTTAATGTGATTATAAAACGGATGACTTTTAAAAAGAAGAAAAAGGGGGAAAAAAAAAGAAAAAAAAAAAACAATCTTGATATATATTTTTTAATAACTACATTTATAGATATATTAAAAATTTTCAATGTAAACATGACAAGATGTCATTTACATATCATTACGAATCTATTATTCATTTAAGTATATTCCTATAACGAATATCCACATCTCTCGTCATTTTTATCTTGAATATAGGAAATATTTTGATATGAGAGATTTACATTGAATTGAGCTTACAAATATTTTCTGTTTTTCTCAATTTTTGATAAATGTGCAAAAGTAGATCAAATTATATATGTTTTTATGAAAATATTATATTATTTCAATTACAATATTAAGTGATAAATATTCAATTACATTAACTATTTGTCTAAACGATATAACATACATACAGCTTACGGAAACTATGCATTGAACTGATACTCTAAATATATTTTATATTAGAGATTAGTCTATGCATTGAATTATATTTTCAAAAAAAGCAAAAGAGAAAAAAAATACGAGACCTAGGTAGTACGAAATTATATTCAAAAGTCACGTAAGAATGTGAAGTAGTATCTAATCCAATAGAAAAAGATCGATAAATAAGAATCATTTTCAAGTTTCTTGCGAGTTGGCTTGGCTTCTTCCAAACTCAGTATTACAAAATCTTAAGAAAAACATATTTAAAAAGAAAAAAAAAAAAAAAAAAAAAAGAAAAAAAGAAGAAAAGAAAAGAAAAGAAAAAAAGTAAATTTGAATTTACTTGTAAATTGTTTCTCAAACTATATTTTATAACTACACTTTCATGATATTGGCTTCTATCATCTGATTTCACTATAAACTTTTAAAGAACTCCCTTTATATTTTTATGAATCATTTAAATTTTACATATGCGTTGAAGGTAACACTTACAAATTGTTGGCAAATGATATTTTGTATGTACTATAAACGATATACATGTTTAAGATTTTATAAATATTTACCGGAATGCATAACTAAAACAGCTGTAAGTGGTTGCGACGGTATGCTTTTGTACAACTCTCTGCTGCGTTAGCACACTAGTTCATCTTTAAGAATTTCATTCTGAACCAGTTTAATTGGAACCAAGTACGACTACTACGTCGTCGATATCAGATAATGGGACCGTTATAAGATTTTATAATAGCGTACTAAAGGTATAGTATCACTTTTTATAGATTATAAAAGTGCCAACATTTTGATAGCGTTACAATCACTTTTCCTCCTAATTCTATGACTTTGTTAAACTATCAATGAAAATGTAATTTATTTATTGTAAATAAAAACATATATTGCTTACATTGTTTTGTATGATCCACTTTAATGCGTTGTTAATGTAAATTAAAAAATAATAGGCTAAAGGTCTATATATATATATATATATATATAAAATAAAAAAAATACAAAAAATACAAATAAATTTACATTGAATTGTTGCAATTACCGCGCAAATGTTCCTGTACATGAAAATTCGTGTACAACAATATTAAAACATATCTTAGAATTCAACTTGTCGTTAGTCTTGTTAACAACGGAGTAGACTCGATTCGTTTGCTTTATCCAAAAAACATAAACGTTGAAATTCGCATAAAAATAAAAAATAATTCCATTTAAAACATTTTGATCCGAATATGGTATCGAGTCTGAATTTGTCGGTCAACCGACAACGAAATTATCGACGACCAATAAAAATCGGGTATCCAGTTACTCGCATATAGGTGGCGCGATACGTGGTAATTATATATAACGAAAAAAAAAAAAGAAAGAAAGAAAAAAAATTAACGATCAAATTCCGTTATCCTTTTCCGAAATATCGGAATATACAAATCCCGTAGAGAATTCGTATACATCTCGATACGGCAATTTAAAGTCGTAGAACGTATAAGGGCGTACTATGCTGCTCGATCGATACAATATCACGTACTATCGTAACGAAGGGATACGTACATAGACAAGAAAAAAAAAAAAAAAAGAAAGAAAATATCATCATTTTCGTAAAGTATATACATAGAACGTAATAGATAAAACGACGATAATATCTTTGCTCGAATAAACATTAAAATCGTATACCTATGATATTATTAGGAACAAAGAAAAGATTCTCGTAATCGATCAAGACAAGAACAAAGAGCAAAGAAGAAGTATTTTCGAAAGGAGAAAGTGCCAATCGCAGAAAGGGAGGAGACTTTTAGAAGCGTCTCGAAATATGCGGTTAAATGTATAAGAAATAATGCTTTTACCATTACCATTCGCGAGAGTCGGCTTCTTCCGAAAATCGAATAATCTGGCGTCGTAGAGGCTCGAACAATTGCGTCCTCCGAAATTCCCTCGGCAACAGCGACGTTGAATTATCGTGTCGTCCTTCAGAGGACGCTGCTGGCGACGTCGCAGGAAGGCAGGAGACCAATCGCAGCACTTGGCAACGAACGGCGGGATAAGACGGAGCACGCCATTGGTCGAACGATCGTCGAGCGACTCGTGGTGGGACAACGGATAAACAGTTTTCAAAGTTTCGAAGTGTCCTCAAGAGAGGTGTGGGGGTATCCGCTGGGAAGGGGTAGCGGTGCCGCGTGCGTGTATTTCCCGCTTCTTGCTTCAGCCAGGCAGGCAGACAGCAGCAGTAGCAGTGGCAGGAGGAGCGTAGCACGGAGTATACGTTGTGTGGCAGTTTAGACTTTGTGAGAGTGTGTGTGAGAATAGTGTGTGTTAGTGCGTCGTACGTATCTCTTTCGAAAGTGAAAAACTCGATTAATTCGGAATGACGTTTCGAAGTCGCTCGAAAAGGATGGACGACGATTACATTCTATTGTCCTGACGGTACAATCTCGCGACAAGAAAGGACGTATACGTCTTTTTTTTTCGGACAACGATATCCCCCGGAGGCTTTTGTTTACAGACGCGCGAAGGGCTGACTCTCCGTCTTTCTCGCTTTCTCCGTTCCTCTCGGCGCTCTGCCTTTCTCTATCTCCCTCTCTCTCTTTCTCCGTACATCCGTCCGTCTCTATCTCGCTCTCGAGGTAGTCAGGATCGGCCGTCGTTTCCCGCGCTAAGCACGTGAGATAAGTACAACGTAGAAGCGAGAAGAAATCGGTAAAAGCGAGAGAATAGCAATTTGTACAGGGGCGAGAGAGAAGTGCGTCGTACGTGTCGTTTTACGATGGATGATCCGACGTTGTTGTGTAATGCGTAGAAAAAGTAGCCGATAGATCCAGAGAGAGAGAGAGAGAGAGAGAGAGAGAGAAAAGTTTCGAATCGTGCGTGCGTACGTAAGTACGTACGTCGAGGACACACGCGTCGTTCGGTGCTACGTCGTAATATGGTGCTTTCGTACGATTCAGAAATCGTTCCCAGGAAGAGGTAGTCCACGGTCGACACCGCGATACGCCGGTGAGACGTCTTTCGCGGCAACGAAGAGGCGGGAAAATTCGACAGGATGGAGGATGAAATCAACGCGAACTTGGGAGAACCGGCTCACGTCGCTTTCGATATAAGCAGGAACAACTCTCACGGTTCTCATGACAGCGTTGACAGTGGTTATTTAACTCTGACACCTCATTCCGGTGTTTACACTCCTATAATCGCAGGATGCAAATCGCGCGTCACTCCTTTAAAAAGGCATCATCGGATCCGTCAGGACCCCTGGCAATCGGATCGCGCTCAACGTCATCGTTCAAAATTTAATCAATTGCTGAGTAACAGTCATAACAACGATCGTTTCGTTTCCGAAAATCAAAATTGTGCGTTCTCGTCTTTGGAAACTTCCAACTTGAGTGTCTCCGACCAAAGCCACGGCTTGGAGCATCCCAGTCCAAGTTGCACCACTCGGTATGGAGACTTTAGCGAGGCACCTACCAGCAGTATTTATGGATCGTGGAGAACTACCGTACCGGTAACGCCGGCTTCTGCCAGTTTGCAAATTCTTTCTCCTCCACCTTCTCCGGCAGTTCCTTCCTCGGCGGTACCGTCTTCCTCCTTTATTGCCTCCGAACCAATAGAGGAGGATGTGGAAATGAAGCTAGTCATTATGCCGCAGAGTACACCCCAGGAAACTAATTCTACGCATCAAACTCTAGCACCTTGCATCGCGCGTTCTCCTACCGGTAGAAAAACTACAACGGCGTCCTCCGTCGAGGGTCAAAAACTGCTGAGTAAACTTTGCATCGTCGATATACCTTCTATAGCGGAGATAAAGCCCAAGAGGTTGGATTTCAGTCATCGCGCGTTCTCTCTGGCGTTACATCGTACTAGGACTAGGATAGATTACACCGGTAGAAAAACCGTGGATCTTCTGGCGCTACTAGGAGAGAAGAGTAATCATTGGAGGATAATCTCAAAAATTCTGTGCTTCTTGGGACCGCAGGATCTTTGCTCGATAAGCATGGTGTCCAAAGTGTGGAGGAGAATTTGCATAGAGGATTCCAGAGCCAATACGAGAAGACTGAGCCACATAATACTCAGGCAAAACACTAAGGAGAATTTGAAATTAATAAAGAAAGTCAAAATGGATATGGATACCCAGGGCAGTCCAAGAAGCAGATTCGTCAGGAAAGGATGCTTGATGGAGGTTCAGAACTTGGTCGTTTCTTCCCAGCAAAGACCACCCAACAGCCCTCCCGTGTCTCCGAGCAAAGTCAAATTCCACTCTTTCGTTAAGGTAAAATCATAACATATTTTATCGTCGCATTTGAATAATCAGAGAATTTGAAATAATCCGAATAACCATGATTTTAAGTCGTAAAGCATCCATTTTTATCTCTTCTCTTACATTTTAATAAGTTACCTAAGATAAAGACCTTGCTTTCTCTGTAATTAGCACAGACCGCGAAACACATTTACATTAAACGTATCTTTTAGTATCCGTGTGCGCACGTGTGTGACAGAGAGCGTGAGTACTAAGTTAGTAGGATGAGATCTTATTCCAAACGTGAGAAAAAACATCTACATAAGGGAAGAGTAATTTGTTCGTTTCGTATTTCTTTAAAGAGAAATATCCAACGGTCACTGATTGCAAAAGAATGCGTTCTCACCAACGATAGACCGCGATCGTCGTCTTCTCGGAGTCTATTACTCGAAACTGGTACGCGATACCGCTTACTCGCATTCGTCCTTGTTATACCGCAACGAACTCGAGCAACTACATAGTCGGTGGTTTCACGCTTCCCGCTTAGCACGTTGTCTCGCTTTAATTGAATAATAATGAACTCTCCGAGTGTGTCGTTACGCGCGCGCGATTAATCACGAAACGGTGCCGTATCAAAAGTAACAGAGGCAGAGAGAGAGAGAGAGAGAGAGAGAGAGAGAGAGAGGAAGGGAAG
>NC_057693.1:5179216-5184216 GCF_014466175.1 Vespula pensylvanica
CTCTCTCTCTCTCTCTCTCTCTCTCTCTCTCTATCTCTCTATCTCTCTATCTCATTTACTGATTATATTCATAACCAACCAGAGGACTAATTTACGAGTTACAAACACTGGAAATAATCGTTGTCGATAATCATCTATCCTAAGTCTCGGTAGTCGAAGATTTCCTTTCGGCAAATTGCTACCTGTATACCACCAATACCATATCGCCGTTTTGTAACCGTAAAATCTGATAATTATTTCGCTCGTCGGTTGAATTCGTTCGACGTTGATTTATTGCCAGATATTTCTTTTTTTTTTTCTCACCTTTGTAGAGATCGAGCGAAATCGAGTATAATTATTATCTCCATCAGAGTTACTCAGTTTCGAGTTCATCGTCCACGATTTAAATATCACACTGGGAGATAAACATTTTTCCGACGAACGCATCCTTGTCGCGAGGTGCGCTTTTCTCATACTATCTCATCAGTGTTCCTATATATCCTCAACCTCCTCCTCCTCTCCTCCCCCTTTCTCCTTTCTTCGCTTTTTTCCTCCCCCCACTTCTCCCTCTTTCTCTGCTAACATCGTGTGATGCATTCCTACGCGTATGGGATTGCGATAGCGGATGCGCCACGATGTCTCAGGATCCTTTGTTCCTTTCGTCGAGTTGCAATAAGAAAAGTTATGCCGCGTTTACGCTGAATGCGTGCTACTCCTACGATTAATAATCGCTCGTCTCTAGACAGTTAAAGAATTGAGAGAAAAGCGTGTAAATCATTTAGTATGTAATTTTATATTTTATACGAAGAACTCTTACGTAATAATTTGTTGGATCTCGCTGAATTACCGTACGAATCTTAACGAATCGATTTTGTAAAAAGAAAGTTCGGTATTTACTTTCTTAACTTATATATATATGTTTCCTTGTTCTTTTCGACGACGAGACAAAGGAAGAACGAGAAACTGCGACGACAAATTTGTCGAGGCCGGGCAAACGAACGAGCGAAAAGGAACAGCAGGAAGGGATGGGGAAACGGGGGTAGTTCGGAACACCTGGCTCGTATTAAGCACAGGCGGCATTCGGTATATACCGGGTGTGTGACTCAATATATATATATATATACGTATATATATATATATATTTATTTATTTATTACATTAACGCAACGTCGAATCCATATCTCGATTTGATCTAATTTCAATTCAAATTCTTTTGCCATAAAAAGACGTAAGATATAATATCAAAGTTAGATCATCGTTATCTTGATAAATATATCTAGATCTGCAAGAAATAATTTCATCCGGGAATAATTTGATTTGATTGCTTGGAAGCACGAAAAGAGAGAGAGAGAAAGATAGAGACTGATTAAAGACGGTGAGAAATCGTCAATGGACGAAGATACCTTGGTTAATACTTTCAGAGGGGTGAAGGAATAGGAGATGCCGTTATGCGGGGGGTAGGAATGTAAGATGGGGAGTAAGGGAAGGGAAGAGTGTCATAACATAAAAATTAGCACGTGTTAACGGGCACTAGAGCACAAGTTATCCACGAGACATAATATATTTTCTCTCGGGCTATATCGTGGAGGACTAGTCGATATATCAGAGCGAATCTCTAAGAGAGAAGAAGCGTTTCGGTCCATTCTCGAGAGGGATGCTGGAGAGGAGATGCAATGTGTGAGAGGAAGAGAGAGAGAGAGAGAGAGAGAACCTTTGCCGGCACACACCGCCTCGGAAAGCGAAAACCGGCCTCCTCTCTCGGAGAAGAACAATGCGGAATATATTATCGTATCGTGCATTAAAACAAAGAACGGCCGGGAGGAACGAAGGGCCTCCTCTCCACCGTCTTTTACGAGGGCTCTTCGCATCAGGTGCGGTACATAAAGCCGAATCTTCGGTCGCAACAAAATAACGCCCGAAAGAGTCTTCGGGCGAACGTTTAAAGTATCCTTTCTTGCTGAGGTTAACGTTTGTAAATCATGCGGAGTGGGTTGCTCTCGGAGTCTGGACAATAAGGAACGAATGTAAGTGATTGTAGGGGAAGTCGAACGAAGATATACTACGATCATTCGAAGATGAAGGAATTTTCTATCCTCCTCCAACCACCCACCCAATCACCTACCCCATCTTCTTTTTTAACGCGAGCGAATGATTCTTTATCGACACCGTATAGATCTATCGAAAAAATGACGGGTATTAACTGTATTATCATATGTTGTACATTGTCATTAACGCGATGAGAATCCACGAGGGTAAAGTTACCTTCCACCCTCCTTCTTATTTAGGCCGACGTAGAATCAGGAAATTTGAGCGTCCTCGACATGTTTTATTGCTTCTTTGCTCATCGTTCGATAACTTTGGAATTTTTAACCTCAAACGACCTTGCGGTAGTACAGAAAGTTCCGTTCGCGGTCAGATCACAGATAGGATATCATCTTTTTTTCGTGAGAACGAAAGTAAGTTTTTTTTTTTTTTTTTTTTTTTTTTATCGTGTTTCATGTTACAATTTCTTCTCCGATATGAAAGAATACAAAAAAAAAAAAAAAAAAAGAAAGAAAAGAAAATCATCAAGAGAAAATTATTTCATTTGGAAATATATTTGTGAGAATGAATGTTTATAAGGATAAGCGAAAGGATCCTTTCCTCGAATGATCCTAAAAGTTCTAAAACGAATCAGGGATTTTAGGGTAGGAGGAGAGTGTTCTACCTTGAAAGAGAAGTAAGAAGACCGCGTTGAATATCTGTTCCTTTTCCGATAGAGTGGTGCCTTGAAAATTTAGTCGGTGGGTACGGTTGTTGGATCAGGTCTGACGGGTCCCTACCATTCTTGGAAGCACCGAAAGACACGCAGCCTGTGCCAGCTTTTTCCCTCAATGTGCTGTCCGATGCGTTTTCGACGTTAAGGGTCGCTCGAACGTTTCGAACATATCGGAGAAGAAAATGTAGTAACTTCCTGAAGCTATAGAAATCCAGGGACAAATATATTTAACAATAATCTCTTTCGTTCTCTCGATTAAAATAAGAAAAAGAAAAAAAATCACTAGTTTTTATTTATTTATTTATTTTTTTCTTTTTTCCTTGTAAGAAAAGAAAGAGAGAGAGAGAGAGAGAAACACAACGACACGCAAGAATAGTTCCAATATAATTATTTTCTTTTACCAGTTGATAGTAATAATAGTAGTAGTAGTAGTAGTAGCAACAGCATGATTACATCGTTTCCTCGGTAATACTTCCGTGGGAGACTCGCGTGGCTATATTGACCCAACGATATAGCACCTGGGCAGATGTATCGTCTCGCCTCCGTGCGTTGCTCGAAGCAGAAAGCCCATTTAATATGCGAGTCTATTAGGCGAACGTATGCAAAAGAGACTCGCATATACGGAGTGACAGCGGTTAATTAAGTATACCCTAGCCGCTTGAATTTTCTTTAGACTCATTGATAGATACTTACGTCGTTCAAAGATCCATCTTCTCCGTAGAACTCGCTTCTCAACTTTGCTGATTAAAAGGGGAACTTGAAACGATTGTTTCGTCTATTTTTTTTTTTTTTTTCCTTTCTTCTTTTCTCTTTTATTTATTTATTTATTTATTTCTTCTTGCTCTTTTCCTTCTACCTTTTTTTTTTTTTTTTTTTTTAAGATTAGTTTAATGACGTCAGTTTAGTTGCCAAAAATCTTTATCTTTCTAATAATAGGGCAAAATTTTCTATCTTCCCTATTATATTCCCTTTTTTACAAATTATTGCTTTATTACTCTCACTAAGTTTCCATGTACGAATAGCAATTTCTCTACTGGCAATAAAACCATAAAGATTAAAATCTTCACGAGAAAAGGTAAATACAATGCTATTCGAAATTTCTCTAAACTATTACTTCTTCTACCTGCTCGTACAAAGAGAAATTTACCTGCTCTTACAAAGTACACCGAAAACCCTATGTACATATTTTCCAAAAGTTTATTCATACAAGTCTTAAATTCGATATAAACAATTTTCCAAAGGTTCGTTCATACAAATTTTAAATCCGGTATGCCTATTTCCCAAAGGTTCGTTCATACAAATTTTAGAGAAAGCTTAAGTACATACCTTTTCCGTAAGATTAATTTCGATAAGTATGTTCGACATATTTTCGAAAATTTAAATCATTGTATATTTTATTTGAATTTCTATTACCCTTTCCTTACAAATTTTTCATTCATTTCAATTTTTCAATTCATTAAAAACCGAAATAGTTTTATAGAAATTTTGAAAACGGTAAAGCTCTCTTAAAAGAAAAGAATTCAGTATGGTATCGTATCGTATCGTATCGTATCGTATCGTATCGAATCGAATCGAATCGGTAAAGGAGGCAAACGATCAATCGATATCGGTATTGTGGATCTTCTTCTTCCTTCCTTTCTTTCTTTCTTCCTTCGTTCTCTCCTTTTTCCACTTGCACGTACGTTCGAAGCTTCGAAGGATATAGGAGGTTGGCGTGCGTGTAACGAGCTGCAGTCTCGCGGCAACAAACCTCCCTTGGTCCCACGATTCCACCGGCATCTTGGAGCTCCTGCAAAAAGACTTGGAATGTCTCGATAGCTCGATAAACGCATTACATCGTACGGGATACTCGACGACGACGACGACGACGACGACTTTGCGAAAGGGTTCGGACTACCCGCACCTACCCTCTAACTCTTTCTGTTTCTCTTTCTCTTTCTTTCTAAAGTCTTTTACTTTTAACCAAGGAAGAAGAATCGTCCTCGAAGAAACTCGCGTGCCACCTGCACCTACGACGTGTATTTTCGTCCTTCGCGCTCTACCTTCGTCGTTTACTTCGTCTTCTTCGTGCTCCTTTAACATCGCCTTTACTGAGAAATTTACTCGGAAGGCGAAAGAAAGATAAAAAAAAAAAAGAGTTATCTTACCGGTTCATAACTCGAGCTACTTTTCATTTTCGATAAATTATAATTTATGATCCTGATCTTATTTTCATAACATGTTTACATTAAATTTATTATGTTCTCAATGATCATGTATTATA